>NW_007727683.1:375925-376533 GCF_000696425.1 Galeopterus variegatus
AAAAAAAAAAAAAGTCTCTACAACAATGGAACAAAAAGTTATTTACTTTATATTAAAAAGCACAAAAAGTTTAGATCTTTTTATTTTCATCTAGTATTGCCATGTCTAAGCATTAATGGCAAAATGTTAGTAACTATTACAATATTAAAATTACTGTGTATATGTATCAATTATTACAGCTGAAATCTCTGAGCAGGAGGATCTTGATAAGAAGCAGGATTCAGAATGGATGTTTTGCTTCTCTTCAACAGTGAAATCAGAGTCCCTTCAATTAGGAAGAGCTAATGAGAACAGAGATATTTATAGTTCCCTAAAGAGATGGCATGAATACCCTACTTATGAGACAAAATAGCTGGTGGCAGCAATACACTAGAAAAATCTACTAAGAAATGAGTGCATAACTCCCATAGTCAGATGGGATTGTGAGCAGAAAGTCACAGAACCTAAAGTTTTATGATGACTCAAGATGTTTTAAAGTTTTAAAGATTATTTAAGAACCAGTAACACCCGATTCTTAGTACCCCCTCCCCCAAAGCTTCCACATTACATGAATTCTTTGCAAACTTAACACTATCCTGGGGGTGGTACGAAATGATGTAAGGACCCAC
>NW_007727683.1:378123-379585 GCF_000696425.1 Galeopterus variegatus
ATACAAATACAATTATAGTACAATGCTTATTAATATCATTTCTTTAAAAATAGGCCATTTTTGTTCATATCATTTTTACATGTTAAAAATGTCAAGTCAGGAGTTTCAAAGAGTCAGATTTTACCATAATTGTAAGCTCACAAGTTAGCCTGTCAAGATTTCATAGGTTCTGGCAGACAAACATAAGACCTTTAGGTCAGAGACAAAAGACAGCAATAGAATATCCAGAGTAACATCTTGCATCAGTTGCTCAAGTCCCAATTCTCCCATGGTGACACACTGAGGACTATGAGTTGCCTGGGCATACAGTGGAGTGCATTAAAGGAGATGAACCCTGAAATTAAGAGACCCTGAATTTATACGGAGGCTGCTCATAAACTTGCCTATTCTCCCTCTCTAGAGAAAGATATTATCTTAATATTCTGGAATTCACATTTAACCT
Organism: Galeopterus variegatus; assembly: GCF_000696425.1. Lineage (NCBI taxonomy): Eukaryota > Metazoa > Chordata > Mammalia > Dermoptera > Cynocephalidae > Galeopterus > Galeopterus variegatus. Next base: position 378,566 of record NW_007727683.1, read on the forward strand.
TGTATGGGAAAACAGGTAGATGTTTCTATATTTGCTTTGTGAGAATGTGAGTAAATACGCTTCCATTGGAGCCACTGTCTCTATTTTTCCAAGACTATGCACTTACAAGGACAAACATGAGAAAAGATAGTCTGAAGATAATTGGCTGTTAATANACTATGCACTTACAAGGACAAACATGAGAAAAGATAGTCTGAAGATAATTGGCTGTTAATACCTAGTTATGAGAGATCCATAGCAAACTTTTTCCTAACAGTGCAACACATACAAACTTAAACACATACAACTGTTAAATTCATCACATTGATGTTTCACAGAAATACTGAAAAAATATAATCATGAGTACAAAAGACAAGCAATATAAATTCTCATTATACTAAAGGAAATATAATGGGGATTACTATCACAGCCCGAAATATTGGCCAGACATTTATAGTAGTTTATTAAGTAACTTTAATATATAAATTAATTATAAAATTTATTAAGAAAAGATCAGCACAATAACTTTTCTAATGCTTAGGAAGACCATATACACTAAATCATACTTTACATTTATAGGAATAAGAGGTAACAAACTAAGGACACAAATGATTATTCAACATATTTTATCCAGTAACTTCTATTATTGATATTATAATTGTAATGGAATATTATCTCATGTACAAAACTTTATATATTTTAATTTTAAATGAAAATAAACTATTTCATCTATAGAATTGATTAGCAATCACTTTATTTTCCCCATATTTTATTATTTATTTTTATTTTATTTTATTTATTTATTTTTATTTTTTATTTTAACTTCTCAATTCAATGTACATTCTAGTTGATTTTCGTGAATCTTTTTCCTCTTCGCCCCTCCCTCTCTCCCCTCCCCCTGTATCATATCTGTTCACTTGTCTTAACAAGTTCAAGGACTTGTTTTGATTGCTGTGTCTTCTCCCCCCCCCTTTGTTTGTGTGTTTATTTATTTATTTATTTATTTATTTATTTATTTATTTATTTATTTTTAGCTCCCAC
>NW_007727683.1:384077-385496 GCF_000696425.1 Galeopterus variegatus
CCAGAAGAAAGCATTCCACTGCAAAGTAGTATTTAAGAAGTAAAATGTGTCCAAATATATTGTGTGAATTTCTGTTAATAGTAGCTCATAGCAATTGCTTAGAACTCACATTCCCATAGTGTTCAACTTAAATTTAATTATCCCTCATACCATTAGAAAAATCACTTAATCTCCCATTCTATCCAACGTTATATTTCTAAATCTAAATTATCTGTTGTAAAAACTATTAAGGTAATTGTCAAAATTAATTTTGTGCATTTGCCACAAGTCATTATTTTAATGAATACATTTAATGAATACATTTAAAGGAACATTTGTTCATTTATCAGCACCGCACTCTACCGAGTGAGCCACCGGCCGGCCCTGGAACATTTGTTCATTTAAAATACAGTTATATACACCATTTTCCAGGTCAGCTTAAGTATCTTAAACAAAAATCTATTGAGGAAATGACATCAAATTGTGTCTTCAGTGTAAATGCACAAACTTAGAAAGGTCAGGGAACTGAGCTAAGCTTGGAGAGTGCTAAAGGAAATAAACTGAGCTGGATAAGCACTGGAGCAGAACAAAATGCTGCTGAGATAGAGTTAGCAAAGCTCGGTTAGGTTAGAAGCCCAGCTATGCTGATAGAGAACTGCACTGGGCTCAAAAGAAGTGCAGGGATTCTAGGGAAAGCTTAGAGTCTGTTAAAATTTATTATGAGTTCCCGTACCTACAAATGGACCTTAGCTATTTCAAACTCATCTTTGAACTGTCTAGACGTAAAGAGAAGCATTGCTGAAATAGAATCGTTATGGGTTAATTAGGAGAAAATAGCAGCATGCTCTTTCTGTTAGACTATTGTTTTCTCACTTATTATTATTATTTTTTTCTTTTCAAAGTTATGTTATATAGACCTTCACTTCCATTTATAACAGACTGAGTGCTACTTGGTCAGCCTTCCTCCTATAAACAAAATTTAAAATAGACAAAAACTATGAGGTGGTTCTTTTCAGGCAATAGACAACAAGCACATTGAGTTTATAATCTATGATAGAAGGGGAACTCATGTGGTGAGCCTTGCTCCATGCTGCATTGAGCTAGAGTGCAAATGAACAAAGTAGTTTCCTTAGCAATATGATCTGAGGTTAGAATTCAGAGAAGCAGAAGCATCTATAATCTTCAGGACAGTTCCCTAGAGAGAGGGTAGCTATGCAAAGTGAAAGCCTCAGACATTATTGTGGGCACTCTCTCGTGAATCCTTCGATGACAGCTAGATGCATATGCTCAAGGGAACACTCAGGATTTATTAGGGAGGGTATCCATTTATCAAATCTAATATAGGTTTGCAAGCCAAGCAAATGTACCAGAGTTCAAAGAGTGCTGGGAGATTCCAGATATTTTTTTCATCTAGGGTAGAGCAATATGTTTATCACAAAA
>NW_007727684.1:0-5693 GCF_000696425.1 Galeopterus variegatus
GGGTGGCGGGGCGGGGGGGGGGGGGGGGGGGGGGCGGGGCAGTGGGATCTGGGTACAGACCAATGTGCCTCACCTGGCCCCCAAGGATGCTGGGAGAGATGGGGTCAGAGGTGACTCCCAGGGAAATCAAGTGGTGGTCACCTCTCCCAGGCTCAGCTGGGATGGTAGGTTGGCTTGCTGGGGGTGGGGTGTGTGTGGCAGTAGTGGGAGGCACTTTGGACAGAATCTGATTTGGCAAATGGGGGATCTCCTCTCCCCAATGATTCCCAGCCTCACCTGGGCCTCCCACAGCTAAGGCAGGTTCTTAAACTTAAGGCCAAGGTTATCCTTCTCCCCTGGGCTCCCAGGAGAGCAGAGAACCTGGTGAGCATGCCACTCCTGCAGCGCTAGGGGCGCAGGTAAATGCAGCAGTATATGGAGGGGGAGGTCTGTAGTGAAGGCAGGGCTGCTTGCTTCTGTTTCCCCCAGAAACGTCCTTCTGTCCTCTCAGACTTTATTCCTTGGTGGCTTCACCCTGGGGAAGAGCTGAGGGGAAACAGAATCTTCAGACAGACACCAGGAGCTCCTGCCCCCTCATCCCACACCCAAGTATGTGGACTGTCTCCATCCTCCCATCCCTTCCTAATGGATTCTCTCGGCATCTCTCAAACCACTCCAGGATCCCCGAGATCCTTGCCCACTCCAAGCACCAGATGGAGCCTTCCAATCAGCAGCCCCATGGATGAAATGGAGTATTTTGAGTCTCCTGCACTGTGCTAAAGGAGATGCCCATCTACCACCGTGGGTGTCTGGTTGGGTCCCACTTCCACCCACTCCCAAAGTTCTCTCCCATGAACATAATGGAATCTTCTTGATCTCCTCCCCCAACCCTAGTAGAATCTTCCTCAGTTCTACGATAATTTTATTAATGGATTCTTCCTCTCCCTGCCCAATGTAGTGTAATAAGTGCTTTCTCCACCATGACTGTAATGTACAATTCTTTAACTCCCCCCCCCCACTCCATTTTAGTAAAATGGAATTTCTTCATTGCTCCCTTTGGCTAAAATGAAATCTTCCTGGAACTCTCCATCAATATAATCAGGGATGATGATAAAAATATTTGATTGAGCATGAACCAATCAGATCACCAGTAAGGCAGTACTGGTGACTACCAGCCTGTACAGGGCTCTTCCTCGACTACTCCCCTAACTGTAAGGGACTCTCCGTTACCCCCACCCCATTACTATAATGGGCTTTTCCTCTCCTCCCCACAACCAGTAATGACTTTTCTAATCCCTCCCGCATATAATGGACTGTCCACCTCCCCAACCCTTCTTTTTCCTGCAGGCCCATGTGGTATCTCCTCTGGGCTCACCCCGAAGTAGTTACGGGGCACGTAGCCCTCCTGGCCGTGCAGTGCAGCCCACCACCAATCGGTCTCCTCTGGAGCGTCCCTCCGCAGCACGGTGACCGACTCGCCCTCGCGGAAGGACAGCTCATCCCCGAACTCGGCGCTGTAGTCCCAGAGAGCGTACACTGTCCCGTTGTACATCAGCCCCATACTCTGCTCCACATCTGAAATATGCCATGGCCGGGATTGTGAGAGCCCGGCCCCAGGTGTCCAGGAACATGGGACACGCCGAGGACAGGGACAGGCCCAGCGATTTGGGGCCTGCCCCAGCAGAGGGATAAGCCACTTGAAAAGTTGCGTGTGCCAATGTCTGAGGATGGGAGGCAGAGCTGGAGGCACATGTTCGGACTTGCAATCTCTAACATTCGAAGGCATTGGGGTGCGTCAAGCTGAATCACCTACCCCCGAGGCAGGGTCAATGGCTCCCATTCCCCTCTTGTACATTGTTGAATCCCTGTGTCACCCTTACAGGTATAGTCTTCTGCTTCCCCGACTGAAGTGGTACACTTCCCCTAAAAGATTCAACCCCTTCCTCAAATGGTACAGTCCTACTGCCCCCGCCCCCTTTAAGTGCTCTCATCGCCCCCTTTCTGGGTGGTTCAGTCCACACTGCCCCTCTTCCACAAGCGGTACAGCCTCCGAGAGGGTGCAATTCTCCAGACCGTAGAGCCCCCCAGAACCCCGCCGCCCCTTAAGCGGTACAAACTCCATCAGTAATTTAGCCCCCTTTCCAGATGGTATAATATCCTATGGTCTCCCTCTTCAGTGGTTCAGCCAAAAAGTTTCTCCTCCCCTCCTTGCCAAGTGTGTTGTCCAGTCTTTACTTCACCTTCACAAACTCTCCATGTATGAGGCAGGTACCTCCCCTCCCTGCCAAGTGTGTTGTCCAGTCTTTACTTCACCTTCACAAACTCTCCATGTATGAGGCAGGTAGAACAGTACAATCCTCACATCTCAGTTCCACTTACCTGTGACAAAGGTGTAACGGCCCAACCCCCTCCACAAAGTTTGCAGCCCTTTCTCTCTTCAGGCGGGTCTACATGTGTCGTGAGTGGTACAGTTCACATGTGCCCGTGCTGACCCCTAAGGCGGGCATCAGAGCCCCACGCCTCTCACCTCCTTTCTGCCGTAGGTGCCACAGCCCGCTGTCGCTGTCGTGCAGCCCCACTAGGCTTGCCTTTCAAATACATAAACCTGTCTCACCCCCAGGTTCTAGGAACTGCCTTACTCCAACTGTGAAGTCCTTAACCCAACCGATGGTACAACTTGCCTCTCCAAGTGTGCTGTAGAGTCTCTACGCACAGCACCCATGGCACAGCCTACCAGTTCGACATTGGGGAGCCAAGTAATGCAGCCTGCCACCAGGAGAGAGATGGTACGGCCTTATGTCTCCCTACAAGTGGAACAGTCCCCAAGCCGCTTCCCAGCAGCCATGGCCTGTGTGTATCCAGTACTGTCTCTCCCACAGCTGGCAGAGCCCACCTGCCCAGCAGATGGTAGAGCTGGAACGTCCAACTCCCCATCCCCACAGGTGAGAAAGCAGATGAGCAGCACAGTCTCCACGACCACTCTCCTTCAAGGTGGCACAATCCCCCCACCCTACTTGCACCTGCCAGGTGGGATGCCCAGTCCCCCCCTTTCGCAGGTGGTCCATGCCACCTCCCTGTCCCCAGGCGATCCTGCCATGTGCTTGCTACAGCCACAAACGCCCTCCCCTCCTTTGTAGGGTGCAGTCTGCCATCTTCCCCCGGCGCCTGCGAACGCATCAGTTGTGGGCGGCCCACACCTCCCACACGGAAGCCTCGGCCCTGCCTCGCACCTGCCAGGTAGGTGGCGCAGTCAGCATAACCCTCGCGGTAGGGGTCGCACTTCTCAATGGCGGTGGCGCCATCGCTGAGCGTGGTGGCGAAGATCGCGGCGCCGTGCTGCACTAGCGCGGTGCAGATGGCCGTGTCGTTGCACGACGCCGCACAGTGCAATGGTGTCCTAGGCGTGGGAGGGGTGCGTGAGAGGCCGCGAGTCTGCCCGCGGGTGCCCCCGCCCGCAGCGCAGTCCCAGTCCGGCGCCCGCACCGCACGGGGCAGGGCTCACCAGCCGTGGCTGTCGGGGGAGTTGACGTTGGCGCCCGCGGCGATGAGGAAGTCCACTATGGGGTAGTTGGCACCGCAGATGGCGTTGTGCAGGGCCGTGATGCCCTCCTCATTGGGCTGGCTCGGGTCGTTCATCTGGGTGGATCGGGGGAGGGGAAGCTCAGTCCCGCGGCTGTCCTCCAGCACTGCCCACACCCGCCCCGCTCTGGCTCAGCAGCCCTCACCTCCTTCACCGCCTGCTGCACCACCTCCAGCTCCCCGGTCAGCGCAGCGTCCAGCAGCAGAACCAGTGGGTTGAGGCGCGCGCGGCGGGCCTTGCGCGGGGAGCCCGCCTTCCGCAGCACAGAGCGCATCTCCTGGTGGACAGGGAGGGGTTTTCACAGACTTGGAGGGATTGTTAGTATATCCATCACCCAGAGGGAGAGACAGAGGTTCAAGGGCCGGGCGGCAGTTGCCGGTCACCCATCTACACAGGGGTGGCTGGGATTCACACCCTGGGATGTGCAGAGCTCCAGTCCAGAGGGGCAGGACGGCCTCAGTTCTCCTAGGGTCTCAGTTCCTTACCACAGTCAGGGAACCCTGTGATTTGGGAATCCTGGGCCCTGAGACCTGAAAGGAAGCTGAGAGGCCATGGAGTTGGTAGCAAAGTAATTCTATGCCTTCAAGGCAATGACTGTGGAAGCCAGTTCACACACAGTCTCATTTCTTTTATATATATATATATTGTTAAATGCTATGAAGCACACATGACATGTTACCAGGTGTTAACTCCAGATGCTTGCAATTTGAGGATGCATGATCATATTATTCCTTGTGCTTTTAAAATTTTCCTCCTACAAGATTCATTTATTCTGAGTGTGTTTGTGTAGCATTTGTTATTCTAGCCTTTGCTGTCTCCAGAATTTCAGTGATTTCAAGATTCTGGAATTCAGAGGCCCCAAGAGCCACTGAATCCAAAGTTCTCTAATGCTCAGTTATTTCAAATTTCTAAATATGTTGTGATTGCAGAAACATTAAGTTGTGCTGTTTCAAATTGCTGAGGGCCCAGGAGTTTGCAATCTCAGGATTCTATGATTGAGAACGTTAATATTTTACAGCTAGAATTTCATTCCAAAAGACTGGAAGGAAATACTTAAAATGTTAGTTATAGTTCTCTATGAGTGCTGTGATTTTATCCTCTTTATTCTATTTTTATCTATTTCCCCCAAGTTTCCCATGGTGTTTGTGTATTTCTTTACAGTGGAAGGTATTAATTTAAAATATAATTCTGCACTATAACATATTAGTGCACTGATCAGTGATCTTATAATTCAAATTACGAGTCTTGAATATTCAGCTTAGGCGACTTCAAGAACGACTAATTAGAGACATGATACTAACTTTATAATTCTTTTTTTTTTTAAAGATGACCGGTAAGGGGATCCTAACCCTTGACTTGGTGTTGTCAGCACCACGCTCACCCAGTGAGCGAACCGGCCATCCCTATATGGGATCCGAACCCGTGGCCTTGGTGTTATCAGCACCGCACTCTCCCGAGTGAGCCACGGGCCGGCCCGTAACTTTATAATTCTAAGGCCCTACTCTTCAAACCTTCAGTGCTCTAGGATTCTAAAATTTTACTATTCTGAGATTGTGATATCAGGATTTAATTCTTGAATTCTATGATTTTTCAAGTTTCTCTGCGATCAGGACTTTGTGATTCTACAATGGGACAATTCTGCCATTTCAAAATGTTGTCATTCTTCTCCTCTTGATTTCAAGATCCTGAGCTGCAACATTCCTTGGCACTCCCCTCAGGAGGACCAAGGAACAGGCATTTTGGGGTGTCTACCCGGCCCCCACTTCTCTGGGAACTGTTATTCTCCTTTTGTCTACCCACACCGAGTGTTCAGATCTGTTCCATGTAACTATAGTCCTGCCCCCAGCCAAGATGCAGGGACTGACTGGACCAAGATCAGCAGGAGACCATCCCTGGTTAAACGATAACAATAACAGTAGTTAACAATATGTGCTAGGCAGTACTCTAAGCACTATATTAATATCTTTAATCCTCACGGCAACCATATGAGGTAGGTACTGTTATTCTCACCCCCACTTTACAGATGAGGAGACAGGCCCAGAGAAGCTGAGTGTCCTGCCCAAGGTTGTACATCTGATAAGTGGTATGGAGCCAGGATTTGAACACAGGCAAGCCCAGCTTTACAGCTGGTGTA
>NW_007727684.1:7282-8250 GCF_000696425.1 Galeopterus variegatus
GCTGAGAGGCCGGGGTAGGGGTTTGGGGCTGGGGCTGAGGCTGGGGCTGGGGCTGGGGCTGTGGGGGTAGCTGGGGCTGGGTTTGGGGCTGGGGCTGGGGAGGTGGCTGGGACTGGGGAGGCAGCTTAGGCGGGGGTGCTCGGTTGAAGATGGGGGATCCAGGGAACATGGCCCTGCTGGCCCCATGCTCCCAGAAGGCATTCTGCAGCTTGAATATCATGCTGAGGGGGATGGGGCGCTGGCGCGGGGCACTGCGGGGCTGGGGGCTGGAAGGAGGCATGGGGATGCGGCTGACAGGCTGCCAGCTGCGGGGCAAAGTGCCTGATGGCCCTCCGGAGCCCAGTGAGCGCCGATAGCTGCCCACATCGGAACGCCTGTCATTGGCCAGAGGGGAGACCTTGTAATTGCGTGGCAGGGTGGCGCTGGTGATGTCCTGGGAGAGAGAGAGGGAAGGAGGGAGAGAAGGGGCTCAGTGAATGAGGGCAGGAAAAAAGGAGATAAGGGGAAAAGGCAAGAAGGGAGAGAAGGTGAGGGAAGCTGAGGAAAGAAGGTCAGCGAGGGGTAGAAATCCAGGGTGAAAGTGCAGGGAAGGGCACGGAGACTGGGGGCGCAGCCAAGAGGGGCAGACTGGCCGTGACCCCGCTCCCCGACCTTGCCCAGCCGCCCTCACCTTGCCAGTGGCCCCTAGCGCATCCAGGCTGCTCTCTCTCCAGGGCAACAGCTGTAGGCCCGGCGAGGCGGGCCGCGCAAAGACATCCAGGCCTGCGAGGCGGGAATCATTAGGATCCGGAGGTCGCCTCTTCTCCCGGTCCCCCACCCCCCTGGCCTCCATCACTCACGTTCATAGCTCGCTGTCTGCGAAGGCTTCTTCTCATACGCCACGTCCAGGTCAGACTCGTTCCAGGCTTTGGGGGGCCGCCGGCGCAGTGTCAGGTCGTCTGGGGAGAGGCGGCAAGGGAGAATGGGGG
>NW_007727684.1:8950-14551 GCF_000696425.1 Galeopterus variegatus
GCCGCGGGGAGGGCGCACGGCCGAGGGGACTGCCCGAGCCATCGAAGGGGCGCGGCCGGGGCGAGGGCGCGCGGTCCAGGCTGCCGTAGGCGTCCGGCTGCAGATAGAGCGGGGTGCGTGGCGACGACGGCCGGCCCTTGGCGGACAGCGGGCTGTAGGAGAGCAGGGTTGGGGCACTCTCGGAGCGTCCGAACGAGGTGTCTGCGTTGTCGGTAGTCGCCTTCCGGGGGGCCCCTCGGCTCCCAGAGGGCTCGGGGACGGGGCTGGCGCTATACCGAGACAGCTGTGGACGTTGAGAGGTCAAAGGAGACATTAGTGGAGGGGTTCATGGGGGGGACGGTCAAAAGAGGTCATGGAAGGTCAACCCAGACGAGTTGGACCAGGGCTGGAAATTCAGGCACAGAAAGCCCAAGTCAGGGGTTCTGGGGAAACAGAACCCTGAATCAGGACTGAAACTAGCTAGCTCAGCACTGTATGTCACCTTTGCCTCTGTGCGACTTAGGAAAAGGATTCTTTCCCTCTGGGGGTCCTGTTAGACGTGCACCTCCACTGGTCCCCTCTTTCAAGTGCCCTTGAATAGCCCACAACCTGCACAACTGTATGAGGCAGTCCTGCCTGAAACCCAGGCCTCTGGCCTGGGGTATAGAGAAATGCTGGTTTGGGGGGTCAGGGTGGGAACCAGGCTCACCCTGGGGGGGGCTCCAGCTTGCGGGCCAGGAGGCGCCGGCGAGTCTGACCACAGAGACTCCAGCTGCTTGGTCAGTTCGTCCACCTTGGCCGCCGCGGTATCCAGCTCCATCTGCTTCAGGTCCATGTGCTTCATGGCCAGCGCTGCTTGGGCGGGAGTGGCCGTCAAGACCGGGCCTCTTGGCAGGGGCCTGCCTCTGCCCCCGAGGGCCCCGCCCCCGCAAGCCTTACCCCCTACCCCAGCTCACACTGGAAATTCAGGTCCAGAAGGTCCTGCGCGCTCTGGAATGCCTCGCTGTCCATGGTGCCGGCCGGAACGGGGCGCCTGCATGGTGGGCGGAGCCGCCTCAGACCCCGCCCCTCAGGCCCCGCCCTCAGGGAACACGGGGCCGCGAGGAGCAGGACAGCGCCTTCTCTCTCTCTCCTTCACTGGAAGCGCTTTGCCCTTCCACTTCCCCAGCTGGGAAATGCCAACTCCTTCAAAGCCCAGTACGTACACCATATAGAAGTCCAAACCTGTTCTGGAAGGCTCTGGACAATTCACTCCCTTTACGTGGCTCCTTATGCATCTCTTTACGTAAGACCTAATAAGACTTGAATCATTCCCTCAACAATTATCTGTTGATCATCTACTATGTGCCAGTGAATATCAGATGAAACAATAACTATCAATTACTAGATGCCTACTAAGGATCAGGAGACAGTGCGGGATGCTAGCGATATTTTAAAAAATAGTTGTGCTGCCTATAGTGTACCAGAACCTGTGCCTATTTGGGGTGATATAACGTAATAAAAACAACCATTAATTGAACTGTGCTAAGTGCTTTGCACTCAGTACCTCATTCGATGGTCAAAACTGCCCCAGCAGGCAACAAAGTAAGGCTCAGAAACATCTGTTCAAGGTCACCCTGCAAGAAGTGGATAGTACTGGATTTTATGCCTGGATCTAACTTGTTATTCTGGGTCGTCTTTACTAGACTGCAGGGGTCCCAGAAGTCAGTGACCACTCAGCTTCCTCTCCCCAGAGCTCCATCCAGAGGAGGCCTGGCTCACACTGACCCATTGTTAGCAGGAGAAACAGGGAGGTGGCCAGGGGTGGAGGGGCAGCTGTGGTCACCAGCCCAGAGGGAGGGAACCAGGCCTCCAGGAACTGGTCAGGCCAGCACTATCCCCATCCCCATGGTAGCTGCCACACCCACCAGCTGTGCCACCACCCTGCTGCACGGACTGCTTAGCTTTGGTGGTACAGGCGTGGGCAGCAGGGCAGACTGGGGCATGCTGATACGGGCCTCTGTCTGGGAGCCACAGTAACAGAACCTGTTGGGTCTAGTGGCTCATTTGGGTGTACTGGGAATGTGTGACTTTGGGTGATGAGTCTCTTCCACTCCCTGAGCCTCAGTTTCCCCAACAGTGAAAGGAGGAGGCAAACCAGCTATTCTGAGAGGCCCTTCAATTTCAAAGAGGCCTAGATTCTGAAACTGTAAGGACCTGGAGACTGTAATTAAAGTTCTACAGAGCCTAAACCCTTCAGCATGAGAGTCTATTGGAAAGTTCTGAGCAAGAGTCTATCTTTGGAACATTCTGGAATTCTCCAATTTGGCCATCCCAGAATTCCATTCTGTCTATCCAGGATTTCACTGTCTCGGAGGTCTAGATGGATGATATATTGGAACAGGTAAAAGCACAAGTAAGGAGACCGATTTTGAGAGTTCAAATCTGGCATCACCACTGTCCAAACTTGACCAGGGTGCCTCAGTTTCCTGATCTGTAAAATGAGGATAAATTCACCTCATAAAACTATTGTGAAGATCCACCTGGTCGGAAGGTACAGGAGGAATTCAGAGCTCTGAGAATTGAGGCGTCAGAAAGTAGAGACTAAGGAATCAAAACTCGGGGCTTTTAGAATCTCAGAGATACAGAGGAAACACTTTACAAGTGTTAGTTAAAACATAAAAATGAACAATTCTATGCAGCCTTCAGTCCCAGCGTTCCGTCAGTGAGCGGTTCTTTTGGGGATTTCATGATTTCCAAATTTCTAAGATTCTCAGATTCCATGCTGACATCCTCTGGCTCTAAGGAAATGCCAACCCTGGGTGTGGAGCTGTCCCGAGACTGGTGCAGGAGGTGGGGGTGTCTTGGACCACCAGGGGGCGCCCCAGGTCATGGCTCGACCCCGGCCCGGCGGGAGGACAGCGCCTGAGCTCAGGCCCCGGGAATGCGCGGCGGGCCCGGGCAGGTGCCGCACCTTCCGCGGCAGGGGAGTGGGGCTGGGCGGGGCGCGAGGGCAGGGCTTGGGATGGCGCGGCCGCGTCTCTGTTCCCAGGCCTCTGCCCCTTCCCTCCACCCCCGGGTCTTCTCCCCCACCCCCTGCTTCCCTCCAACTCCAGCTTCCGTCCACCTCCAAGTACCCGCCCCTAGGCTCCTCTCTCGGCTCCTCCCCAGCTTCCTTTCCCTGGCCTCCTGTGCACCCCAGCCAGGTTCTTTGGGGTTAAGGATTCTGTGGGCTTCCTGGAGGAGTCATCTTCAGTAGGAACCGGGGCAGAGCGCCAGACAGGGTTGGGAACACCCAGGTTAGAATCCTACAGCTCTGTTGGGACAGACTGATGCTGCAGGAGGCCCCACCCTCTCTGGGACTTGGTTTCTCCCTCTGTAGACGACTGTGGAATGGACTAGAGCTTTCCCCTCTCTAAGCCTCTACCTTGGGTTAGTTATTTAGCTTTTTTGCGCCTCAGTTTCCTCATGTGTGTAATGGGGGAATCAATACCTTCACCTCAAAGGGATTGTGAGGACTGAGTGACATAATTTATGTACAGTGTTTAGAAGAGTGCCGTGCACAAAATAAAGTTAACATATACAGGATTCTTAATTACCAGCCTTCCCTGGCTGTTAAGATAACACAAGGTCTCGCACAGAGTGAGGGCTCAAGACCCAAGTAATTTCCCCCCCCAAAAGGGCACTTTCAATTCTTTATGAGATTCTAATTCTCTTCTTTTTTTCCATTTTGGTAGCTGGCTGATAAGGGGATCCGAACTCTTGACCTTGGTGTTACCAGCATCATGCTCTCCCAAGTGAGCTAACCAGCCAGCCCTTGAGATTTTAAAAGCCCTGAGTTTTGACAACCAGGGTCTCAACTTCTGAGCCCTTAGAACCCAGAGACCTAATTCCCCCTGTACATTCCTGAGTTCTGGCCCGTGATCATCCCCAATAACTTAGGGACAGGGGAAAGGAGAACAGTGGAAGATTCCAGACAGAAGCTGGCAAAAGCCTAGGGTGTAGGCGGTGTCTGGTATCCAGCCTCAGTTTCCCCACTAGTAGGGAGGAGTCCTTCCCTGGGGTCAGCAAGCCTCATTTGAAATAAGACCTTTGGGCAGTAGCCCGAGACTCCTTTAGACAATGGGAACCGTGTTGTCTACCTGCCAGCTCTGAGCCTGGCACGTGGTGAGCTGTCTTGGCAGTTATGGTTATTATTTTTAATTTCATTTCAGGCTATCACCAAATGCCCTTCAAGCTCAGACATTAGGAAACACCCCTCTCTCATCAGATCTCCCTACTTCCTCTATTCCCTTTTTAATCCCCCCACATGATGCATGGGGGTGGAGAGAAGGGAGGGATAGACAGAGGGAGGTGCCTGGCCCTGCCCTCCCCCAGCCTCAAGGACAGACAGACACCTCCAGAATTAGCCTCTATCCCTTGCTTATCTCCCACAATACCACAGGTCAGACAGATGGGAGTGGAGGTGACATTTTTCACCTCAAGGAGCCCAGGGAGGGAGAAGGCTAGTTAGAAAACTTGGTGGGAGTGAATGGAATTCTGTCCCCAAAGAGCTGCAGAGGAAGGCGAAGGTCAAATCCTGACCCCCAACACCGCTGCCTGTGTGATCTCTAAGACTTAGTTTACCCCTTTCTCTGTGTAATACGTAAGCTCCCGGCCATGCAAGCCTCCCAGAATCCAGCCCCGCGTTCTAGAATTCTGCCCTGGGTTCTAGAACGACCTCTGCAAACCCCAGATATTTCCCACCCCCATGGGGTAATAGGAGGCTACCCCACCGCCTCCGCCAGGGGGCGCCCTGGGGCAGACGTCCCTCTGGTTAGGCAGGTCTGACGCCCGGGTTAATGACATGTTGGGGTTCGCTCAGCCACAAAGAGGAGGAGGGCTGCGCCGGGTTTCTCACACACACCCCGCCCCCACCCCAGAGCTGGAAAGTGGGGGAAACACCAAGACACAGCCACAGGAGGGACCCCGGGTACTTGTCCCTCTCCGTTTCAAGGATCAAGTTTCCACTATCGCCGCCCCACCCTTAATTCTGCTCAGACACCTCCTCGACCTCTGTCGAGAAGACAGCTGGAAGGCGGCAGGGGGTGACCACCCATCCCAGAACCTCAGCAGTCCGAGCCTCCCATTTCTGCCCAAGATTCAGAGATCTGAGACCCTAATACTACCCAAGGACTCAGGCTTCCGAGAGCCCCAACTCAAGACACTCAGGAATCCCAGCTCCAACGTCACCCCGAGACCAAGCGGCCCAAGCCCTACATTCTAAGAACTCAGGCATCTGAACCCCCTTTCCTTCCGTCCAGGAGTCAGGCATCCGAGTTCTCTCCTTCCAAAGACCCAGGCGTTTGCCCACCCCGAATTACGCCCTAGGACCCAGCGTTCGAGTCCCCTCCCAGTTCTCCCAGGGACGCGGGTGTCGGGCTCCTCCAGGGCCGCTGGACCCCAGGAGGGTGAAACTCACGGATCCAGGGCAGATCCCGGCACCTGGGGGCTTCCTCGGCTCCGGCTCGGGCTCTGGTTGCGGGGAACGGAGGACGGGGCGGGGCAGGCGCTGGGAACAGGTTGGACGACGTGACCCGGGCTGGAGGGGGGGCGGGTCCCGGAGGGGGGGGGGACAGCCGAGGGCGCCTCGAGCACCTCGGG
>NW_007727684.1:15173-23424 GCF_000696425.1 Galeopterus variegatus
GGGGGGGGGACAGCCGAGGTCGCCTCGAGCACCTCGGGACTTGTAGTCCTGGAGGAGCAGGACGCAGACTGAGGCGTTCCTATTTGGATTCACCCGGAGTCCATTTCACAGACAGGAAGGGCGAGGCCGAGAAGCCGAGAGTGACCTGGCCAGGGAGATACAGGAAAACAGCCGAGACTCCTACCTCGCTGCAGCTGCAGGAGGCGGACTCCTGAGTCCTTGCCCCAGCCCTCCAGGCTCAGTTTCCCCCCTCCTGAGTGAAGATTTGGATGCCACCTAAGGTATAGAAGATTGGAGGCTGGGGGAAACTCACACGACCCGCCCCTAAGGCGAGATGACAGTCGCGCTAAATCAGTATCTCATCGGGTCTCTGAGCCTCAATCTACCAGTCGGTAAAAAGGGCGAGTTGGATTTTCACAGAATCTACCAGCAACAGAGCACAGTTGGAGGCTGGACTACAATCCCCAGCATCACCCGCGACTGAAGCCAGGCACCTCCCCTCTTAGGGTCCTCTGGGAATTGTAGTCCCGGAGCCTGCAGGGGCGGCGCCCCAGTGTCTCTAAAACGCCCACGAGCGGGAAACTTTAGATCTCGGACAGAGGGAACTTTCCCCCTTCCCCTTGACTCTCCGTCCGCTCTGAAAAGCCGCTTTTTCCTGGGGAGGAGAGGAGCGCCTCAGTTCTGGAGTAGGATCCGAAATCTCGGCAGAGGGGGCGGGAAGCGACGCTGACACACCGGCCAGGAATGCAGTCGGGTCGCCCTGTCTAGCCTCCGTCCCGTGGCTCCGCCCGCCGCCCCATGCGGTGCTGTACGGGTGGGAAGAGGCGTGAGCGGGTCCCCCAAATCCGCGTCCACGTGCTGCTGTTTACACGGGCCCCGGGGCAGGGAGGAGTCGACGATCAGGACTCCTACTCCCTCTCCCTTCCTCAAAGCCACCGGGAATGTTTCCCACGCACGAGACAAAATCCTCGAAGGCATCTACAAGTCCCATTTGATCCACAAGCCCCGCCCCTTAGCCCGCACCACCCCACGCGTGTCTTGCTCCCGGGTCCCAGGCCCCGCCCCCGACTCCACAGGCTCCTCCCCCTGTGTTTCCCGCTTCCCTCCGAGTCCAGAAGCTCCGCCCTTGGCCAATACTTCACGCCCTCGGGAAGGATTACCTCCATTTTTCCATTTTCCCACTTCTCTCACTCAAGTTCTGAACTTCCGAGGTATCTGGGCCTCCCCAGAAGGGATTGTAACACTGAAAGCACAGCCTTGCCAGCCAAGGTTCTTACCCGTCTCTGTAGGAATTTCAGACCAGTCGATCTTCCTGTCTCTTTAAGAGTTAGTTCCTACCAGTGTGGCTGCCCCTTTAAGGCGGTGTTGGAACAAATCTTATCTAAGAGACTGTGGAGGAGATCCGCCGGGGCCTGGTGCCCCAGCCCCCCAGGGCAGCCTAAGAATCTTTGAGGGTCCTCAAGAATTCCTGTCAAGGACCCCTCTGCAGCCCATTCCGTCAAGTCCCCCGCCACAGATTCCCCCTGGCCTGAGGCCTCGGTTCTGTGCCTTTGGAGGCAGGCCCAGCACCCCAGGGCAGCCTAAGAATCTTTGAGGGTCCTCAAGAATTCCTGTCAAGGACCCCTCTGCAGCCCATTCCATCAAGTCCCCCGCCACAGATTCCCCCTGGCCTGAGGCCTCGGTTCTGTGCCTTTGGAGGCAGCCCACCAGTCACAGGGCCTGGGTCAGTGTTG
This sequence comes from Galeopterus variegatus, assembly GCF_000696425.1. Taxonomy (NCBI): domain Eukaryota; kingdom Metazoa; phylum Chordata; class Mammalia; order Dermoptera; family Cynocephalidae; genus Galeopterus; species Galeopterus variegatus. The sequence continues at coordinate 16,907 of NW_007727684.1, forward strand.
GCACTAAAGTCACCCGCCTCAGGGAAGAAGAAAAAGAAGAGACAGATGCCAGAGGCTTCAGTCACTCAGGAGGCAGTAAATGGGTACAGGGCCCTGGAGATAGATACAGCTTTGGAGTCCCCAGAAACAGATGTAGGGAAGAAGAAAAAGCAGCAGCTAAAAGAACCAGAGGTGACAGAGCCCACAGCTGAGATGTCAGAACCTCCAGGAATGCTGTTACCAACCACCACCAAGAAAAGGAAGAAGGCCAAAGGGGCAAAAACAGTCAAGCCAGAAGTGGGGATGCCGGAGCCAGAAGAAAAGACGGTGAAGCTGGAACTCGTGGTTAAAACCGAGCCTCTGGAAGAGACAGTCCAATCCCCCACCAAGAAGAGAAAGAAACAAAAGGGGACAGAGGGGATGGAGCAGGTGGAGGGGATGATAGTTGAGTCACAGCTGCAGGTGAAGGTTGAGCCACAGGAGGAAGCCATCCCACTGCCCCCCATGAAGAAGAAGAAAAAAGAAAAGTGGCAAAATGTGATGACCGAGCCAGGGACTGAGGCGCTGGAGCCAAAGGCGAGTCCTCTGGAGCTTCATGGAGACCTGAAGCATGAACTGCCAGATGAAGTTGAGCCTCAGGCTGAGACAGCTCTGGCATCCACCAAGAAGAAAAGGAAGAAAGAAAAGTGGCAAAATGCCATGGTGGAGCCAGGGACAGAGGTGCTAGAGCCTGAGCTGTCGGCATCGACCAAGAAGAAGAAAGAGAGAGGACACAAAGTGACAGAGCCAGGGACTGGGATGACTGACCCACCAAGGGAGACAGTGGAGCTTGAGGTCAAGGCAGCTCCAGCATCCACCAAGAAGAGGAAAAAGCAGGACTGGGAAAGCTGGGTGCCAGAGACAGCACCCCAAAAGGAGATGCCAGAGCTGCTGCTGAATCCAGAGTCTGGGGAGGTGGCTCCTATGGAAGGACGGGAGAAGAAGCGGAAGAAGCTGCAGCAGGACCCTGCGTAGTCTCCCTGGAGAAAACTGAGGGAAGCTGATGGTGGCTACTGGGGGCCATCAGAAGGTGAGAGCACAAGAACCCCTCCCCAGCGATTGCACCAGCAAACCCAGCAGGAGCCTGGACTGCAAAAATGCTTTATTATTACACGGGGGCCTCCTTGGCAGCGGAGGTCATCGGGGCACTTTCAAGAAGGGCTCATGTAGGACATCAAACAGCCTCCGGGCCTGGGACAGAGAGAGAAAGAAATGAGGAGCCAGTCATTAAACGAGCCTTGTGTTTGGTACATCCAGAGTGAGTTTTTGTTTTATGAACAGAGAGAGAAAGAAATGAGGAGCCAGTCATTAAACGAGCCTTGTGTTTGGTACATCCAGAGTGAGTTTTTGGTTTTTTTTCCTCCCAGCTTGGAGCAGGCTCTGGGGTCTAGGAGGGAAGTAGTCCAATATGGACTCTATCCCAGGCTGGCTGTGAGATTGGGCTGGTCCCCACCCTCTTGGGCTTCAGTTTCCCTGTCTGTAAGAGAGGCACTATGGGCCTTCCAAAACCTTAAAACTTTAGGATCTGACGTCTTGTTTATTTGGAGTTCCCTCATGACCCTAACACTTCAAATTCTTTCTTAGAGCTCTTACCTTCTGGGGACCCAGGCCTGGGCACAAGGCCAAATCTTCCCGCGATGCAGTTATGAGCTGTTCCAGAGACTGAGGAAGGTGGAAGCTAGGGGTCAGGGGAGGTCAGTACAAAACCCTGCCCTGCCCAGCTGATGAGGGGCCTAAGATAGTCTTAAGAGCCTAAGGGAAGGTAGGGGAGGCATGAAGGGTCAGGGGTGGGCAAGGAGATGGAAGAAATGGGTGAGGGGCTTCTTAGGAAAGGCAAGGAGGCAGAAGTGCCAATCAGGGTAGGAGAGCTGTTCCTTACTCCAAAAGTGGCCAGGAGGGTCTGACTGTCTGTTTTGTTGACTGACTTCACGGTGGTCAGACATTCAGTTACCTGGAAGGAGAGGAGGAAGCAGAAGTGTGTTGGGCCAGGAAAGGCCAGCAAGACTGAGCCTGAGGGCAGGGCTGGGTCACTTCTGTGTCCCCAGACTGCTTGGTATGCAGGAGATGCTCAGTAAATGCTTTGACCTTGACCGAACCCTTGACTTTGGTGTTATAACCTGTGTTCTAACCAACTGAGTTAACCGGCCAGCGTTTTTTTTTTTTTTTAACTGATTAAAAGATCATCTCAGAGTGATCCCCAACTAGCTGAGAGGGTATTGGTCACCTGATAAGATAAATGCCATTTATCTTGAGCTAGTTCTGTCCAGCGGAAGGCTCTGAAGTCAGAACTGGATTCAAAACCAGCCCCACTGCTATCCCTGCAAGAGTCAGGGCAAGGAAACTGCCCTCTCTGGGCTCCATTTTTGGACAAATGAAGATCCTAATCGTATCCACAGTACTCAGGGGTGGCTGTGGACATCACTGGAGTGCAGCAAAGGATGCTGCCCAGCTCATGGTGGGTGATAACATTACTGAGTGATGGCCCACGTGGCCTGAGTATTGGCTGTCTCAGTTCCAACCCCAGCCCTGCCAGTTCCTGGCTGTGTGACCTTGGGTGAGTTACTTCACTCCCTTCCTCCTCCATGAGATGGGAATTTTCAGAGTACTTTCCCCAGTAGGTGGCTGTAAACCCAGTTGTTGAGCTGATGTGCCTAGCACAATGTAAGAGCTTCAGATGCAGGAGCTATTGACACAAGGCCTTGACTGTCCAACAGGCCCTCTGGCTTGTTATCTCATCCCAGAAGAATCCCCAGGAAAAGCATAAATGGCAGGGGATTCATCAATTCATTCAGCAATCTTTGAGCACTCACTGACTGTTGGGTGGTGCTGGGGACACAGCAGGGACCAAGATATCTCCAGCCCTGTCCTGTTCTGCTCTCCACTCCAGTTGCGAAGACAAGTCAGTTCCAGATAGTGATGACCCAGGTGGACAGGGCTGAGATAGGGGAGCTCAGTGGGGACACTTGACCTGGCCTGGGGATCAGGGAGGGCTTCCTAGACAAGGGAGCATCAGAGCTGAGGTGTAAAAGATGGAATCAGGCAGGCAATTGGACAGGGGGAACAGAATGTTTAGAGGAGCAAACTAGGCTTGGGACAATACAGTGTAACAGGAAGCAGGGCAGTAGGGAGCACAGGGCTGCTGGGCCAGACGGACCCTTGTAGAGCACGCAAAGAAGGCTGGGCGTTCCCTTAGGGCACTGGGGAGCCATTGGAGGGTTTTGAGCTGGGGAGGGCAGGATCAGGTTTGCCTTTAGGAAGACCCATCTAGCTGCTGTAGGGGAGAACTGGGCGGGGGAGGAGAGGCCTGAGGGATGGATTGACATGTCTTGAACATCAGAATTCTAGCTCAACCACCTAGGAGCTGGGGGAAGCCTGGGAGGAAGATGGAGCTGGGGGGAGGCCCAGGCAGGGATGGGAGGTGCCCAGGAGGGAGGTGAGGCGGCCTCACCCGGGAGACAAAGTCTTGCTCCAGCTTCTCCATCAGGATGTCTGCTGGCTTCTGCTCATAGGCCTTGTAGGTCTCCAGGTAGCGCCCAGCTTCCTCGGGGCTGGGGTGACAGGACACTCAGGTCAGTAAGTCATGTTTTAGAGTCACTTCATTACAATAGTAGTAATTATTGATGCTAAAGATTCCAAACTCTAACATACAGAAAAATGGAAGTACCCAGGACCCTCCTCAAATGCCCCCTAGTGCTATCCCCTGCTGGGAGTATCTTTACACATCTTTTCTGGTTAAGGACCAGAGCTTGGGAACCTGACCCCGCTTCCCATCTGGGGTGACCCTGGGCCAGTGATTTGATCTCTCTGGGCCTCAGTTTCCTCATCTGTAAAGTGAGGTAGATGGTAGAACTGTGAAGAATACTGAACACGTGCAATGCTCTGTAAGTGCTCAGAGCCGGGCCTGGCACTTAGAAGCCTGTAAACAGGCTATTCTGGAAGGAAATTCGCTGCACAGAGCATTTGCACTGGGTTTGAGAGGGAGGAAAACCAGAAACACTGGAAGACAACCCTGTGAAGTATTCAGTTTCCCACCACCAAGAAAAACACAGCTTTCGAAGGTTTTTAATGTAACACACCTTCAAAAGAAAAGCTATAAATGCACACTGCTGAGTCTTTCATAGCAGCTAACTCATTTTCACATTAAACACTTTTTTGACACATAATTAACTTTCAAAAGCAGGTAAAAGTCTATGAGAGCAGAGTAAAGTAACAAGTTCATTAGCACCAGGGAATGCTGGCATTTTTTCTCTCTGGAACTTAAGAACAGTGAGTTGAGTTGAAGAAAATAAAGTGTTTATCTTGAGGCATTTTCTTAGCTTTCAAAATATAGATAGTAATCAGTGTCTGTTATTTTTAAAAGAAACATTCATTTTTCAAGTTCTATTTTTTCCATGTGACTTTTCCAAGCTTTTTTGCTTTTCTTTCATTGCAGAGGGGATTACTGTTATTGCTATTAATAATCTGTTTGGCATACGCAAGTTAGCACACTGCATGTCCAGCTCTATAGTTTCCTTTTTTCCATCCACCACACAATCAGTGCACCTTTCTTTGTCAGCAGAGAGAGCTTGCTTATTTAATGGCTGCAAAATATTCCACAGTCTGGATGTAAAGACATGGGGAATATTCTTGACTATGTGGCCAGACACCATGCTAAGCCCTTTACATGCAGAAGCTTCCAGACTCCCCTGGGAGATCTTGTCAGGCAGTTATTATTTTCAAAGCATTATGCAGAAGGAGAAACTGTGACTGACCAGTGGAGGTGAGTCACTTGCCCAGATTATACAGCTGGTGAGGAAGAGGGACAGTCTGTCTCTTAACACTACGTACACTGTGTTACTTCCCACAGAATATGAGTGATTTTTTGGTTAGAGAGTGGCCTTGTGACACCAGGTCAAGGGTTCAGATCCCCATACTAGCCAACCACAAAAAAAAACAAGAATATGAACAATTTTTATACTTGCTTTTTTTAAATGTACAACTAATACATTTTTCCAAATAGTCAAACAGTATGGTTACACACCCCTAGGCAGAACACAAAATTACAAATACATTTACTCTTTGGTCTAAAGACCCACTCCTGAGGTTCTGTCCCGCAGATACACCTGGGCAGACGTGGGAGTGTAGCTGGTAACAGCAAAAGAGGAAACTACCCAGATGTCCACCAATAGGGGGCTACTGACCTGGTCCATCTGCATGATGCAATACTATGCAGCTCTGCATAGTGTGGATCTGGATAACGAAATATTACTCAGCAATAAAAAGAAATGAACTACCAAGCCATGAAAAGACATGGAGAAACCTCAAATACATATTGCTAGGTAAAGAAGCCAATCTGAAAAGGCTACATACTGTATAATTTCAAATATAGGACATTCTGGAAAAGGCAAGTCTATAGAGACAATAAAAAGATCAATGGTTGTTGGGCCGAGCCCGTGGCGCACTCGGGAGAGTGCGGCGCTGGGAGTGCAGCAGCGCTCCCGCCACGGGTTCGGATCCATAGGGATGGCCGGTGCACTCACTGGCTGAGCGCGGTGTGGCAGGTCTCAAAAAGGACAAAGAAAAGACCAATGGTTGCTAGGAATTTGGTGGGAGGGATGAACAGGTGGAAGAGCAGACTTTTAGGGCAGTGAAACTATTCCATAGGATAGAGTCATGATGGGCACGTCATTATATCTTCGTCAAAATCCACAGATTGTACAACACAAAGAAAGAACCTTCACGTAGACTATGGACTTTAGTTAATAATAGTGTATCAACATTGGTTCATCAGTTATAAAAAACGTACTACACTAATTGATACAAGTAATAGGGGAAACTGCTGGGGGAGAAGAGATATATGGGCACTTGCTACTTTGTGGATTGATTTCTCTGTAGACCTAAAACTGGTCTAAAAAAATAAAAGCCTATTCATTTAAAAAAAGAAAAAAAAAATGTGGACACTCTCTATGCTGGAATACTATACAGCTATAAGAAAAGAAGGAGGCCACTCTCAATAATGAGATGGAAGAGACTTCCAGACATATAATTACATAAAAACGCCAGGCACAGACGGCATATCCCCCATGCGCTGACTTCTGCCTAAGACAAGAAAACTAAGATGTATTCACATGTTGTGTTTACAGCCATAGTGGCAGGAAACCAAGAAACCAACCACAGTGGCAACCTGTAGGGTGGAGGAATAGAGTGCAAGGGTAGGCGTGGTAGAGATTGCTCAGTGTAAACCCTTTTTATATTGCTTTTGATTTTTGTTTTTTTAGGTTTTGTGGGGATTTTTGTTTGTTTTGGTTTTTGTGGATGGCCAGTACGTGCTTTCAATTTTTGAACTGTGAGAACATGTTACCTATTGTTTAACTGTTATATATTTTCCAGAAAAATAAAAGCAGAGAATAAAAGGCCCCCTGCCCAGGGGCGAACACTGCCCAGGGTCTGGAGCTCTTACAGCCCCTTCAGTTTATTCACATAGTGCGCAGAGCTTGCGTTTCTTTTGTTTTTTTTTTTTT
>NW_007727684.1:23723-25961 GCF_000696425.1 Galeopterus variegatus
CGGGAGTGCCGCCGCGCTCCCAAGCGCCGCACTCTACCGAGTGCGCCACCGGGCCGGCCCCTTAATTTGAAATTTTTTTAAATTTATTTTTTATTAGCATTTTCATTGTTACAAATCATACTTATTCTTTATGCCCCTTATCTATTCCCACTCCCCCCTTCTCCCCCTTCTTCTCCCCACTCTAATAACCACAGATTTGTTCTCTCCATCTTGTGGTTGGTAATTTTTTATGTGTTTTTGGCAACATGTATTTTTATGAATTACCTGTTAAGAACTTAGACTTTTTAAAATTTTGTTTTGTTGTTGGCAGTTGGCCGAGTTGGGGATCCAAACCCTTGACCTAGGTTTTACAATACCACAGTCTGCCAACTGAGCTAACCCTCCAGCCCCCAAATTTAGACTTTTAAAAATGTGGGCTCTTTCTTGTAACACCAAGGTCAAGAATTTGGATCCCTGCACCAGACAGCTGCCAAAAAAAAAAAAAAAAGGCTTTTTCTTATTGATGTGTAGGAGATTCTTTATATATAATAAGTACTTAAACATATTCATATAAATATATGTATATTACATATTAATATAATTATATGAAAACATTAAATATAAAAATGTATTCATAAATTAATACTTAATATTCATACACATAAATATAATTTTTATATGCATATATAAATTAGGCATCTTAAGTCTTTCTTATGTATATATAGCAAACATTTCTTCTTAATTTTTCACCTGCTTTTCAATTGTGTTTTATGGTATCTTTTGCCATCCAGAAGTTTTAAAATTTTACTTTTCTCAAATCAGCCAATCATGGGCTGGCTGGTTAACTCAGTTGGTTACAGTGCAGCCAAGGTCATGGGTTCAGATCCCCATACTGGCCAGCCACCAAGAGAAAAATAAATAAATAAAATCTGCCCATCTTTTCCTTTATTGCTTCTGGGTTTTGCATCTTGCTTTAGAAGATTTTATTCCTACCTCAGGATTATAAAAAATATTCTCCCATAAGATTTCTCATAATATTTTATTGTAGTTTTTCTTTTAAATTTAAAGCTACAATTTGTCAGGATTTAATTCTGTTTATGGTGTGAGGAAGGGATGTTTTTTCTTCCCAAATACAGAGCCAATCTAAAAGTCTTTAGAAACCTAGACATGGAATTAATTATTCAGCCAAATTTTATGCCTAACTCATAAGTGCGTAGTATGGTCCTGAGAATCTCATCTATGTCACCTGTTTGTGTGCCCACAACCCTACAAGAGAGATATTGAGAACCCATTTTCAGATGAGGACACTGAGGTCCAGAAAGATGCGGTGCCTGGGCCAGGCTCACCTAGGGAGTTCATGGGAGAAGGGAGGAGCTGGGCAGGGTGGGTGAGGGAGGGAGAACGAATTGGGATAGAGCCTGAACCGGGGGAGGGTACCTCGATCTCACCTCCAGGCAAGGACCAGTGTGCAGTCGGCCAGGATGCACATCTTAGCCAGCTCCTTGAGTGCCTGCTGAGGATCCTTCTGGAGGAGAAGAAAATCAGAATCAGAGACCTGGGAGAAAATGAGGAACTGTAGCCTGAAAACATGGTAGCTTAGATGCCAAGAGCCTTTTACTCAACTCACACTCCCTAAACTGCTCCTGGACACCCAGCCTATGCTGCGCAGTGCCAGGACCCAGCAGTGATGAGACAGCCCTGGCTCTGCCCTCCCAGCACTCAGCACTCCCAGGGCTCACAGTCTGATGAGGGGGACAGACCTGTCCCCAGACAGTGATGACCTGGAGTGGTCAGGGCTGGGATGGGGGAGCTAGAGGAACACCTCGGCCTGCCTGGGGGATCAGGGAGGGCTTCCTGGAGAAGGAGATACCTGCACTGAGACCTGAAGGAGGATGAGGAGGAGTGAAGGAAACAAAGGAGAGGAAAGAAATTCCAGACATAGAGAACAGCATGTGCAAAGGATGGGAGGGGACAGAGGGCTTGAGATATTGCAGTTTACTCGATATGGGACGGAGGATGTGAAGTGAAAGGGTGATCATGAGGAAGCTTAGAAGTGAACCCAGAGCGTAGGGTGAAGGTCAGATCACGCAGCGCCTCAGGGGCCACGGAGGGGAGCAGAGCTTTCTCCTAGAGTACTGCGGAGGCATGGAAGGGTTTTGAGTAGGGGAGGGCTGACATAAGATCTGTGCTTTAGGGGGCCGGCCCGTGGCTCACTCGGGAGAGTGCGGTGCTGATAACACCAAGGCCCCGGGTTCGGAT
>NW_007727684.1:26765-30695 GCF_000696425.1 Galeopterus variegatus
TGCTGACAACACCAAGCCAAGGGTTAAGATCCCCTTACCGGTCATCTTTTATTTAAAAAAATAAAAATAAAAAAAAGGTCTGTGCTTTAGGAAGACTCCTTTGGACAGATCGACTGTCAAGACTGGAGGTCATGAGACCAGGAAGGAGGCTGGGACTGAGACAGGAGAGGAGGGGCCTGAATTGGGGCGGGGGCTGTGGGGACAGAGAGGATGAAACGGCTTCAAGAAATAGTTAGGTGGCAGAAGGCTGGGGCTAGCTGAAGAGGATGTGAGGAAGGAGGAGACAGATCGGTTTACCCTCCCATCTCCTTGCCAACATAGGGTATCTTGGTGACCTGTGTCAATCTCAGATGTGAAAAATGGTTCCTCACTGAAGTTTTAACATGCATTTCATCTTGGAAGGAATTCAACATTGCAATTCACCACCACGAGGCCCAACACACCCTATTTCACAGAGGGGACAGCGAGGCTGGCTGTGGAGTGATCCCTGCTTACCACATCCACCTGGACGAGCAGGACCCGCAGGGCGAAGTTCTTCCCCAGGCTCTGCAGCCGCTCATGGATGTAGTCTGGGTGGAGGTTGTGGTAGCGGAGGCTGGCAGGGGCAGAAGAGAAGGAGGGTTGGGGGTCTCTGTGTCCCAGAGACCACAGAAGCCCTTCTGCACTCTCACTGGGATGCAGACGGCTTGGACACCAGCAGCCATGAGCACAGCACAGGTGGACAGCCTTACAGGGATCTGAGACCCAGAGAGATTTAGTGACTTGCCCAAGGTCCCTCTTTGAAGGGGCTCAGCGGGTACTGGCAGTGAGGGCTGCCTGGCTTGGTTCCCTGGAAGGCTGGACCCCTGGCTTTTTCACGGAGGAGGGGAAGAGACATGGGCTTCTGGGGAAGAACAGGAGCCAGAGGCCCTAGAGAGGGGAATGCTGCACAGCTGGTCTTGGGAAGCTGGCAGGGCGGGGTGTGGGGAACTAGGGTCATCTCTGCCCAGCAGCCTGCAGCACTCAGCCTGCGTGAGGATGGGAACTTAGAAGTTTCGCTTCCTCTGGCCCTGTCTGCAGAGGGGCCCCAGGAATGGAGAGGGAACTTGTTTAACTACGGTGGAGGCTAGGGAAATCCTGGCTCTTGTCAACTCCAGTCAGGGCTGTCTGGTACACAACTGACCCAGTCCCCTCCTCCCTCAGACCCAGCAGTCCAACCCCTGCCCACCCCCAACTCTTGTTGCTTTGGACACCTTCAGGCTAAGACCCCTTCCTCCAACACAGGGCCACAACTAGGCCCAGAGCCAGCAGGGATGTGCCCAGAGGACTCCAACAGAATGCCTAGAACACCAGAACACAACCCTCCCAGGCCTCGTAGGGTGCCCTTCCTGAAGGGTGCGCTGGTGCCCCAGAACTCACCTGAGGAAGAGAGCACAGGTGCTCTGGCCCAGCACATAGTCAGGGATTACATCACCAAACTCCCAGGGCACATTGCGCACAAACTTCAGCACGGGGTTGCCCCTCTAGGGAGGGAGGAAGGGCAGAAGCCATCAACAAGGATGACACTTGGACCACAGCCTCCTCTTCCCAACACCTCCTGCCCTCCTCCATGCTAGTGTTGGGTCTTTTCCAGCTTCTCCCTCCTCCTCTTCCCAACTCCTCCTTCTCAGCCTGGAATGTCTGAGGTGCTCTGCCCTAGGCCCCTCCTCTCCCCCCAGCCCCAGGCCTTTACTGAAGGTTTCCAGGTCTGTCTCCAGTTCNTGCATATATTGCCCCTTTCCCCACTAGAACATCAGCTCCATCAGTGACAGAGACTTTATCTGTTTCCTTTCCAGCATTAGATCCTCAGAGCAAAGAACACCATTTGGCACTCTGTGTACATATTTGTGAACTAAATAAGTGAAAGAATCCCCATTTAAATGCACTAATGGGTTAAGTCACTTGCCCAAGATCACACAGCTAGTGAGTGGCAGAGCAGGGATTCAAACTCAGGCTTGTGTTAGTTAACGCATTTTGAATACATGAACAAACCTGGAGACAGGAAACATAGCTGCACAAACATAATCACAGCCCCATTAAAAAGAGCTGGGGCACCCTCAACCCACACACAGTTGTTGAATGAATGAATGAATGAATGGTACCTCTAAGAATAAAGTGGCTAGAACTCAGATCTCCTTCAACTGCCCACCACAGTCATCCCTCTAACAGTGTTTTCCACCAGAAACCTCAAAGCCTCACTTCTCCATCTCCCTTCTCACCTGCCGGGGGCTCACAATAATGCTGTTGGATTTTGCCCCGGGTTTCAGAGCCTGGTTGGGGGTCTCTCCTTGCTGGGGTTCTGACTCTGTGGGGCACGTGGCTTCAGCTCCTCCTGGAGGCCGTGAGATGGCATATTCGGCGTAGGTCTGAGGGGCTGCCTGGGCCGAGGTCTCCACGGTGGCAAGGCTCCGTGTGGATTTGAATAAGAGCTTGGCCTATGGGGAGGAAAAGGGGTTGTAGGGGACCTAGGAGAGAAGATGTGAGCCCCTGTGAGCCCCTCCCCTCTCCTCAGTGTTGGCCCATCCTCCTTCCACCCAGTGCATCTTCCAGAGGCAATGCTATAGGGGTGGGAACTCAAAATTTGAACCCAGCCACTTCTCCTCATCTCGTCAGCCTCCACCACCTCTCCCTTGGACCTCTGAAGTTACCTCCTCATTAGCTCCCTGCCTACAACGCCACCCCTTACAGTCTGTTCCCTAAACTAAGTTATCACGTCCTTCCTCTGCTCAGAGTCCTTGGGTATCTCCTGCCTCAGGGTAAAAGCCAAAGCTGTCACCATAGCTCACAAAGCTCTACATCTGTCCCTGCTCCCTTGCCTCAGGGATCACACCTCCTACCATTCCCCCTTTCTTTCTCTATTCCAGCCCCACTGTCCTTCTTACTGCCCTCAAACAGGCTCTCTCCCACCTCAGGGCCTTTGCACTGGCTGGCCCCTCTCCCCCCCAGATGTCCACATGGCTCATTCCTTCACCTCTTTCACATTCTGTTAAGATGTCCTCAGAGAGGCACTCCCTGACCTTCCTATCTAAAGTAGCTCCTCTCCCCCATCACACCCTATATCCTTAGCCCCCTTTCTTTTTCTTCATAGCACATGGGTGACAGCCAATACTCCGCACCAGCCGATTGTTTTCCTGTGGGACGCAGATTTCAGTGGAGCCAGGCACTTCAATTTACCAAAAGATGGCAAAAGGGCAGACTTATTTTAAACTGCAAAACCTTATAATTCTTAAATGTCAGCAACAAACTCACCTCCTGAAAAACCAAGGTGCTAGTCACATTAAAATATATCGCAGGGCCATGGGCTCGCAGCCAGTTTGCAGCCTCTGCCTTAGCCCTCTTTTAGAACCACCTGCCATTTTACACATGGGTAAACTGAGACTTGTAGAGGACAGAGAGCTGTTTTCCCAAGGTGACGCTGGCCCTAGCATCTTTTAACCCACACTGTGGCGCCATAGGCCCCTTCCTGTCCCCCTTCCTCCCAACACCCCCAGCCCCCTAGTGGTCCCCCATCTCCTCGTCCTACCCCTGCAGGAGGGACCTCATCCTCGTCCAGAGGTATGACAAATTTCTTCTTTGTGGGCGGCCCCGCAGGTGGTGGCACCCCCTCCTCGTTCTTTCCAGGGTCCATCTGGAGCCCGAGAGAGAAAACGTGACAGCAGGAACGAATGAGACATCGGCGTCTGCATTCCCATCCCTCCAGCAGAAACCCCACTCACAGCCATCCCCGCCACCAAAATCCCAGGATTCCATAGCATCAAGTCCCAAACACCCAGTGCCCAAGGTTCCACGGGTCCCGCCTCATTGATCCTCCACCTTAGGCTCGCCCCGCCCCTTACCGGTCCAGGTGTGCTTTGGCCCCGCCCCTCGCGGCCCCCAGGCTCTACCCGCTCCGCCCACACTGTCCTCAGCCTT
>NW_007727684.1:32155-34188 GCF_000696425.1 Galeopterus variegatus
TACACATATTGTAAATATTTCCTCCTAGTTTGTACTTTGCATTTTAACTTCCTTTTGTCACGTAAGTTCTTAGTGTTTATTCGCACCTATTTATCAATCTATTCCGTCCTGACTTTTGCTTTTGGTGTGTTGTTAAATACACCTGCCGTACTCCAAGATCATACGTATATATTCTATCACTTCTTTTAATACTTTCCTGGTTTTGATTTTATTTCTGTCTCTAATACATATAAGACTTATTTTTGAAAATGTGCTGGTCAGTTAGCTCAGTTGGTTAGAATGTGGTGTTATAACACCAAGGTCAAGGGTTTGGGTCCCAGTAGTGGCCATCCACCAAAGGAAAAAAAAAAGAAAAGAAAAGAAAATGCACTAAGGTAGAGATTTATGATGGAATAGCCAATTGTCCCAATATCAAAAATAAATCTTTTCTTCACGAATTTGACATTCTTCCTTTATCACATCATGTACCCGATTCCCATACACACACAGGTCTATTTCTAACATTTCTATTATGTTCACTTATCTCTTTACTTGTTCCTTATCTCCATGTAGACGACTGTCTTCTCCCTCTGTCTCTTCACATCAGCTGTCCATCTGCACTCGTCTGTCTCTGTGTCCAAATGTCCCCCTTTTATAAGGATGCCAGTCATATTGCATTAGGGCCCACCCTAGTGGCCTCGTTTTAACTTGATTACTCTGTTTAACTTGATTACCCTATTTCCAAATAAGATTACATTCTGAGGTATTGGGGATTAGGACTTCAACATATCTTTTGGGGGGACATGATTCAACACACAGCAATTCTCTATTACTTTTTACAACCCTATTCCTCTTGAATTCATTTTACTTTGTGCTGGAATAGCTTCTCTACTTATTCTTTAAAAGGAGCATCTGTGAATAGTAACTTTCTGAGTTATGTTCATCTGAAAGTCTTTTTTTTTNGGCGTTTCCCCGCCCGCGCGGCCAGCGCGGCCCGGGCTCGCCGCACTTCCGGCCTCTCTGTCTCCCGGGCCCGCCCTCGCCACTCCCCAGGAGGGTAGAGCATAGAGAAGGGCGGCCCCTGCGCAACTCTCTATGGTCCTGGAGGACCGCGGAGGGTTGGGGTGGAGAGAGGCGTCGGTCTACCGGCCCGAGAGCCTCTGGTCCCCGAGCGGTTCAATCCCAGTGCCCTTATTGACCGCCTCTTGTGTGCCTGGGCTGCGGGCAGGGCTCATTGGAGAAGAGATGGTAGGAGATCAAACTTGGTCCCTCCTGTCAGCACGGAGAGACTTGGGTTTGAATTCTAACTCTGCCATTGACTTGTCCTCAGTTTCCCCTTTCATTTATTTATTCCACACATATTTCCCAAGCACCTCCTCTGTTCCCGGCTCTGTGAGGGGAGGCGCTAGTGACACAGCAGGGGCCAATGACAACCCGGCGCTGCCCTCCAGGGCTTACAGTCCAATGAGAGAGAGACATTCCCAAACAGCCAGGACCCAGAGTGCGCAGGGCTGGGATGGGAGAGGGCGGTGGGATGGCGCCTGACCAGACGCAGGAGTCGGGAAGGGCTTCCTGGAGGAGCGCACAACGGAGCAGAGACCTGGTTGATGAGTTGCTATTAGTCATTTCCTGAAAGGACAGTATCACAGTGTTCTAACTCTCAACTCTCTGATTACTGAGGAAATAGAACATCTTTTTATGAGTTCATTGGTCTTATATATTTTGCCTTCTGTGAATTGCTTGCTCATATCCTTTGCCCATTCTTTAAATGGGTTGTATGCCTTTTTTTATTACTACTAATTTGTAGGAGTACTTTATGGATTCCGATTCTAATTCTTAGTCAGTTACACATATTGTAAATATTTCCTCCTAGTTTGTACTTTGCATTTTAACTTCCTTTTGTCACATAAGTTCTTAGTGTTTATTCGCACCTATTTATCAATCTATTCCGTCCTGACTTTTGCTTTCGGTGTGTTGTTAAATACACCTGCCATACTCCAAGATCATACGTATATATTCTATCACTTCTTTTAATACTTTCCTGGTTTTGATTT
>NW_007727684.1:35755-37057 GCF_000696425.1 Galeopterus variegatus
AGTGCTAAGAACTGTACTTGATACACAGTAGAGAATATATCAGGGTTTGTCAGATAAATAAATAGCCCTTGACCAAGTCTTGGGCAGGCAGGGGCTGGAGCTGTTGTGGCTGCCACTGCATCACAGTGCCCCTGTACAAGACCTGGCACCCAGAAGGGACTACCACACCATGTACTGTGTGAATGAATGAACAACAGAAGCCGGGCCCTACGGCAAGTGATTTTTATCACTGTGAGCTCAGTTTCTCCATCTGTAATTGCTGTGGTTGTAAAGATTCAATAAGACCACAGTACCCGGTCTTGACACACCTACTATGTGCCTGTAGTAGGCA
Source organism: Galeopterus variegatus (assembly GCF_000696425.1). Lineage (NCBI taxonomy): Eukaryota > Metazoa > Chordata > Mammalia > Dermoptera > Cynocephalidae > Galeopterus > Galeopterus variegatus. The sequence continues at coordinate 36,087 of NW_007727684.1, forward strand.
CTGGGGACACAGCTGTGAGCAAATCAGACCAGGTCCCTGCCCTATGGAGCCAACTTTCTCATGGGGAAGACAGGGTATAAAGAAGGAAACACACAAATAAGAGTTGCAGACAGCCATAGGTGCTGTGGAGGAGATAAAACACAGTTCTGTAAAGCAAGTGATGGGGCAGGGCAGCCACACGGGCACAGGAAGGGAGACTATAAATAATAAATATGGCTATCAACTAAAAATAGATTGCACACTTACTATGGACTAAGGCCTCCCAGTAACCCTCCCCTTAGGTATTATTAGCTCCTTTGACAGATGAGGGAACTGAGGCACCAGCAATATTGAGAAGGATCATGGAAATGTGTCTCTGAATCCAAGGGCAGAGAGCGTTTCTAGGAGGCTTACGGGGTAGGAGGACGTGACTCAGTTTCTGCCCCGGGGAACGGAATCGCCAGACTTGAACCTGCAACTCCCGAGATTCCCGCCCGGGGGCGACGGCGCCCCACAAGAGTTTTCGCAGCGGGGGGCGTCTGGGGCTGCTCGGCCACAACCCACCGGGGACAAGGCCTGGGAGAGGGCGGTGGGTAGACCCTGCCCCTCTCTGGACCCGTTTCCCCGCCGCCTGCGGTTCATGTAACTCTGAGTCTGTTTACATGAGTTTAGGGCGGAGAAAAAAGTTGCCTTCGGTTCCACATGATTTCCATTGGATTTCTACGTTCAGTTTGCAGATTGCACCTTCGAATCCAAGATTCGAATCTTCCCGCTGTCCACACTCGGATTCCGCGTCCTCCTTCCAAACGGCCTAAATTCAAATTCCAGCTGCAACTCGAGTCGCCCGGGCTGATCCTCGACTCCGGCGCCTGTCCCCAAACCCGCCCCTAGCCCCAATTTCGCGCCCTCTCTGCGTCCGGGAAGGGGCTGAGTGGGGACGGAGAACACGAGGACCCTCGCCGCTAACTCCGTCCGCGGGGCCCCGGGCCGGG
>NW_007727684.1:37900-47765 GCF_000696425.1 Galeopterus variegatus
CGAGCCTCTATTTATAGCGCCCGGAGCCCGAAATAGAGTGGAGCCGAGCGGCCGGGATGACGCGGGAGACGCCGGGGGCTGACTCACCCGGCCCGGAGCAGAGGCCCCCCGGATGAGGGCAGTGGAGGAGCCCGGCCCCGACCCCGCGCCCTCTCGGGCACTTCTGCTGGGACATCCCATATCTCCACTGGATAAGCTGTGCATGGATATACAGCAAAAGGGAAGCTCTGCAGCATGAGAGACTGCGGTTGGATCAGAAGTGGGACTTCCACTAAAGCGCCCAGAATCGAGGAACTCTTTATACAAACAGTGGCTGAGTGGGAGCGGATTTGTACCAGATAGACACACCTGTTTCTCACCTGCGACAGAGTTGAGGCGTTTGGGAGGCACGGGGATGGCTACAATGACGCTGGACAGCTGCCATTCCAGACCGTGTCCCCTCCTGCACTTACCATGAATCCTTACATGCTGTCCCATTCCACAGAATGCCTTCCGTGCCTCCTCAGCCTTGAGAACTAATGTATTTTGGGGACCTGGTGCCGAGAGTAATCCCTCTCAAATAAAAACTCTGTGACCCATGGCCCGGAAGCCCCATGAGGGAAGGACCAACGGTGTCTCAATCATCACCATGTCCCCAGCATCAGACAGGCCTCAGGAGAAATTAATTGCATGAATAATAACTGTTGGTAATAAAATGAAATGACGTTTCCCAAATTACACATAATAGCAAATGTTTGTGTGCTACACGGCAGGCATGATTCTGAGAGTTAAATCCTATGGGCCTCCCTCCAGCCCTACAAAGGATGTGCTTTTATTATTTTTAACATCGCCACCCCTGTGTTAGAGATACAGAAACCAACGCTCAGAGAGGCTGTAAGTACCTGAGCTCACCCTGCTTGTAGTCAGAGCTGTTAAACCTAGATCACCCATCTCCAAAAGTGTTCAGTTCCCAGGATACTGCTTCTGGGCCCTTTAGAACCCAGAGCTAGAGAGTGATTCTCAAAGTGTGGTCCACAGAACCCCAGGGGTTCTACAAGGTCAAAATTCTTATAATAGGGCTGGCCAATTAGCTCACTTGGTTAGCGTGCCGTGTTATAACACCAAGATTGAGGGCTCAGATCCCTGTACTGGCCAGCTGCCAGGAAAAACAAAGAAAGAAAGAAAGAAAAATTATTTTCATAATAATATTAAGACATTTACCTTCCTTTTTAATGCTTATTCTCTCCTGAGTATACAGTGCAGTCACAACAGACACAACACAGAAGCAGATGTGAGGACCCAGCTGTCTTCTATTAAGCTCTAAAGCAATTTGCAAACATTTAAAACGTCCCTCATCTTACTAATTTTTTTTTTGTGGAAAATATGGTTATTTTCATTAAAAATATATAATTTAGGGCTGGCCCCGTGGCTCACTCGGGAGAGTGCGGTGCTGGTAGCCCCGAGGCAGCGGGATCGGATCCCATATAGGGATGGCCGGTGCGCTCACTGGCTGAGCGTGGTGCAGACAACACCGTGCCGAGGGTTGCAATCCCCTTACCGGTCAGAAAAAAGAAAAAAAAATATATATATATATATATATATATTACGTGATATTTTAAAAATTATTTTATTTTTGTTATTTTAAAATAAATATTTCTTAAATTTCTCAGTTTTAATTTCTAATACAGTAAATATTGATAGATATCATCCATTTCAACAAAAAGTCCTTGGGGTCCTCAATAATTTTTAAGAATGTAAGCGGTCTTATGACTAAAAAGTTTAAGAATCATTGAACTACATTAGTACAGTCTGCTGTGTCAAAAGAAGAATCACTGAACTAATAATAAAACAAATCTGATAAGGGCCATAAGGACAAGAAGGTGGGAATCTTTTTAACTGTGGAGGGGGAGGAGGAAATGAGAGGGCAGAGGGACTTCTCTGTCAAAGCGACATTTAAGAAGAGACCTAAAGGATGACTAGGAATCGACTAGGTGAAGAAAGAGAGAGCTTTCGAGGCAGGGAGGATGGCGTGTGCAAAGGCCCTGTGGCAGGAAATTGCTCAGTGAATTTGAGAAGCAAAAAAGGGCGGCTGGATCAGAGAGAGTAGCAAGAAATGAGGCTGGACGATCAAAAGACACATCATGTAGGGACTTGAAGACTGTGGTAAGTATTTTGGATTTTATCTGAGTGCAAGGGTGGAAGCAGGAAGCCCAGTGAAGAAATGATGGGAGTCATCCAGGGAAGGTCAGATGCACCCTAGACTAGAGCAATGGGGAATCAGGAAACATGCTTAGGTTTGGAAACTGGTAGAACAGAGGCAACTTGAACCAGAACAGCAAACTGGGAAGGAAAGTTGAGAATTCTCCCCGAGTCCCTTAGAGTTGGAGGAACCTTTGAGACAGCCCAGTGGGAATGTCAAGTAGGCAGGAGGGAGCTCCAGGCTCAAGACTGAAATCTTGAGAGTCACCAGACTACATGAAGATGGTATTTTTCTAGTTTATTAACTCCTTAAAGTCCCTTAGAGTTGGAGGAACTTTTGAGACAGCCCAGTGGGAATGTCAAGTAGGCAGGAGGGAGCTCCAGGCTCAAGATTGAAATCTTGAGAGTCACCAGACTACATGAAGATGGTATTTTTCTAGTTTATTAACTCCTTATATTACTTCTACTATAATTTTTAGCTGATTAGTGCTATTAAATACTGTTGCTTGACCTTCTAACAGGCAGTCTGGTGAAATTCTCATATTAAAATAGTTTGTGGACTTTCTTAGTTTTTCCTTGAAAATGATCCAAATGGCAGTTGTATCTCCTGCCTTCTGATCTTCGCATCTTGTTTATTTTTCTTGCCTTACGGCATTTGCAAAAACTTCCAGGATTATGTTAAACAGTAAAGTTGATTGATTCTCAATTACTCCATGCCACAACCCTGAGATGTCTTATCTCATTATCCCCATTTTACAGAGGGGGAAACTGAGGCATAGGGGTTAGGCTTTTGTCCAAGGCCGTACAGCAAGTAAGCAACCAAACCAGGAATTCAACCAAAGCTTGTGTTGTCAACAACTACCTTAAAAGAAAACACAATAAACATTCTCTATTTTTTAACATGCAAAATATCCTGAAAGTTTCCACAGTGACCCCTGGAGCTTGAATGAGGAGCTGGGAGCCTGAAGTCTGGTTCAGGCTCCACCCTCTCTCTGAACCTCAGTTTCCTTCCTTGTGAGGGAGGATTGGAAGAGATGATCTCTGAAAGCCACAGAAACTCTACCTTTGGGGTGGAGGAGACAGGCTCCTAAACAGTATGTATTAGTTTCCTATAGCTGCTGTAACAAATTACCACCAAGTTAACGGCTTAAAACGACAGAAACTTACTCTCTCACAGTTCTGGAAGCCAAAAATCTGAAATAGAGGTATCAGCAGGACCATTCTCCCTCTGAAGGCTCTAGGGGAAGATTGTTCCTTGCCCCTTCCAGCTTCTGGTGGCTCCAGGTGTTCCTTGACTAGTGGCCACATCACTCTAGTCTCTGCCTCCATCTTCACATGGCCTCTTCTTCTGTCTTTCTAGTCTCACTCTGCCTTTCTCTTATAAGGACATTTGCTGTTGGATTCAGGACCCACCCAGACAATCCAGATGACCTCATTTCAAGGTCCTTAACTTGATAATATCTACAAAGACCCTTTTTCCAAATAAGAAAACATTCAAAGCTTCCAAGTGGACAGATCTTTGGTGGGGGCAGGGAGGGCACCATTCAACCCACTACACAGATCAAAACAGAAAAACGAAGACAGAAAAATATGTTTATATTTAAACATATTTTAGACTGAGAAGTGCACAGACATTTATGATTACCCATGCCCATTTTAGCATAGAATTTAGAGCACTTGCCGTTTAAAAGAATTTTCCATTCGCCAGTTGTTTTTTGTTCTTGTTGCAGCTGGCTTATTTGGGGATCCGAACCCTTGACCTTGGTGTTATCAACATCACGCTCTCCCAAGTGAGCCACTGGCCATCCCTCGTTCTTAAATTGTTGATGTGGAGTTGAGAAATTTTCTCTTTCACGGTGCTCCCAATGATAATAAAAGCCAACAGACACAGCACTTAGTATGCACCAGGGACTGTTCTAAAGTTTTAATACATATTAATTTACTTAATCCTCACAAAAACCCTGTGAGGTAAGTCTCACTGATGATTCCTCTTTTACACACGAGTGAATGAGGTGCAGAGAAGTTTGATGTTACAGCTGGGAAGCTCCAGGAGTTAATACGTGAAAGCCGGTCTGGCTTTCATAGCCTGTGGTCTCCACCTGCATTAGTCCACGTCTGTTGCTTATAACAAAATACACGGAACTGGTATTTTATAAAAACAAAATTTATTGCTCACAGTTTCTTTTTTTCTTAAAAGATGACCGGTAAGGGGATCTTAGCCCTTGACTTGGTGTTGTCAGCACCACGCTCTCCCAAGTGAGCCACGGGCCGGCCCTTATTGCTGACAGTTTCTGGGGCTGGAAAGTCCAAAGTCCAGGGAGCACACCTGGTGAAGGTCTTGGTGGTGGCAACAGCGATGGCAGGGTATCACATTGCAAAAACGGCAGAGCAGAGAGAGACAGTGACCTCCTCACTCACTCCCCTTTTAAAGCTCTCCAAACCACACCTATGACCACCATTTGTAATCCACTCACTGCATCATGGCCCTACAATCTAATCACCTCTCCAAGGCCCCCCCTTTCAATTACCAAAATAGGATTTCCAACCTTCAACAGTTACAGTGGGGATTAAGTTTTGGGGGGACATTCAACCCAAGGCACCGCCCTATGCCTTGCTGCTTCCTGGAGGTTCCTTGTTGCCTGTGGTTAAAGCTGGACTTCAAGGAAGCCACACTTCCAGATTTCAGGCCATCGTCCACTTGTGTGCTGCAGATATGGTAGCCACCAGCCACAAGTGGCTCCTGAACACGAAACGTGGCTACTCCAAACTGAGATATGCCCTGAGTGGAAAATCCACACTGGATTTTGAAGACTCAGTGTGATGGGCCGGCCCGTGGCTCACTCGGGAGAGTGCGGTGCTGATAACACCAAGGCCACGGGTTCGGATCCCACATAGGGATGGCCGGTTCGCTCACTGGCTGAGCGTGGTGCTGACAACACCAAGCCAAGGGTTGAGATCCCCTTACCGGTCATCTTTAAAAAAAAAAAAGAAGACTCAGTGTGATAAAAAGAATGTAAAATATCTCATTAATAATTGCTGATATTGAGTACATGTTGAAATAATATCAGTGTAATAAAAAGAATGTAAAATATCTCATTAATAATTGCTGATATTGAGTACATGTTGAAATAATATTTTGGATATATACGATTAAATAAAACACAGTCTCCAATTTACAGTGGTTTGAATGCAATTTTTTGACTTTACCATAGTGTGAAAGCGATATGCATTCAGTAGAGGCTGTACTTCGAGTACCCACACAACCATTCACTTTCTATACGGTATTTAGTAAATTACATGAGACTGGCAACACTTTATTACAAAATAGGCTTGTGTTAGACGATTTTGCCCAACTATAGGCTAATGGGAGTGTTCTAAGCACGTTTAAGGCAGGCTGGGCTAAGATATGATGTTCAGTAGGTTAGATGTAGTAAATGCATTTTTGACTGATATGTATTCAAGTTAGGATAGATAAATCAGGACATAACCCCATCATAAGTCAAGGAGCATCTATACAGAAACAAAATTATTCTCACCTGTTTCTTTTTCTTTTTTTAGTGTTGGCTACTAGAGTTTTTTTTTTTTTGTTTTGGCAGCTGGCTGGTACAGGGGTCAAGTACACCCTGGACCTTGGTGTTATCAGCACCACACTCTAACCCCGACTGAGCTAACTGTCCAGCCCCCAAGGAAGCCACCAGGGGGCGCGGCGCCTCTGCCCACAAGTCCGCCATCGGCTTCTTGAACCCGGCCGATGCGTCCCGACGTTCCTGGAATGTTCTGCGCCCGCCGGCTTCCAGGCACCCGGGAACTCAGGAGGCGTGTGCGGATGCGGCGTCCCGGGCCCGCGAGGGGCGGAGGGAGGTGACTCAGGCGCGCGCGCCCTCGGCCCCCCAGTTCTCGCGAGGGGGCGCGCACGGCTTCGGGAGCCGGCGCGGCGCAGCGTCCATTTTTACCCGAGCGCCGCTAAAAATAGTCGCCGCACTCGGAGCCGAGCCCGAAATAGCGGCCCCCAGATAAGGCAGGACGACTCAGCGCTTCCGGGGAGCGGAAGGGAGAGGGATGGGGGGTGCTGGGCTCACCGTCCCAGCGCACCCCCACTTGGTCCTTGCGCTCACACTCGTCCCCAACTGCGACCCCAACTCCCGGCCCCCCACCCTGTCGCCAGCCTCGCTTCGTCCCCGTCTCTCCCACCATCATATCCTCCATCTCCTGTCCCCTCCACATTCTCAGCTTCACCACCCCTCATCCTTGACCGTAATTCTCCTCCCCCTTCCCCATCCTCATTTTCATTCCCAGCCCTTCCGCCCCCATCTATGTCCCCAGCTGGTCTTCGTCCCATCCCCCCCGCCTACCCCACTCCTGTGCCTATTCTCCCTCCCCACCCATATCACGAATCTCGTGCCTTCCTGATTCTGCCCTTCCCCCATCCCAGTCCTCAAACCAGTCGGGGAGAGGTCACAGAAAGTCAGGACAAAACCAGCAAGTTGGGGACAGAGGGCTGAGGGCCAGGGTCTGACTTGGTCTGATTCTGCAGTGGGCAGGGATAGGCTTAGGTGGGGAGTGGGGGCGCCACTGGGGACTAAGTCTGGGCCAGTCTCAGGACTTTGGTGAGGCAAGGCCAGCTTCACGGCTTATCCTGAGACCAGCATCAGGCTAGGAACAGATTCAGGTCTTCAGTCACCAAGGTTGGGGTCTCTGTGTCACCAGAGTCAGGGCTCAGATTGGGACCCCCCTGCTTTGTTCACTAATCCCAGCTCCACTAAGATTCTTTCCTCCCTTGCAGGTCAGTGATTGGACACAGCAGCTCCAGGTAGTGGGAAAAGGCAGAATCCTGCTGTCTCTGGGCCTGGGTCTCCCCTTTGCACTTAGATCCTCTAAGGGATCCTCAGATCCCATTCTGATATCTTGTGACTCTTTCAGTGCCTACTCCGAGATCAGTCTCCTGCCTCAAGGATCTACACTGCATTTTGAGGACATTCAAAGGCGAACTGTCTGCATCTTCTAGTGTCTGGCCCCAGGGAGCAGGTGTAATAGACTCTCTCGGTTCAGTGAAAACTTAGGCAGAACTGCTTGGCTGTGGATGTGAGGCAGCCACAAGTGCTGGTAAGATCCCTGTCCCTGAAGGACACCAAGCTCCAGCCAGGTGCCGAACTGTTTTGTTATCTGGATGGCTGGGGACTCAATCACCAGGCAAAGGGTTAGTGCTGGAGGATCCTTCAAGGCAAGAAGAATCATGTAGTTAGAATCAAGGAATTAGGAGGCTGGAAAAGTCAGCAAGGACCAGACTACACACAGGGCCTCATGGGCCATGGGGAGGAGCCTGGACTTTTCTCCTAAGGGCACTGGGGAGCTATGGCAGGTTCTGAGCAGGGGAGGAACAGGGGCAGGTTTATGCTTTAGTAAGACTTTTCTGGCTGCCTTGTGGAGGTAGACTAGAAGTGGGGGGTGCAGAAGGTACTGAACCTTGATGTGTGGGTGGGAAGAGAAGAGAGGGAGGGAGGAGGAGAAGAGAGCAGATTTGGGAGACTGTCAGGAGTCAGGAAGGACCAGACTTGGTGGCTGAGGCTGAAGGGGGAGGGGGCACCCTGGAATGAGGCCCATGTTTCCCCCCAGATGGTAGGGTAGATATTAGGGTCATCCCTGAGATGAGGCCTGGGAAGGAAGGAGCGTGTGGGTGGAAGATACCCAGATAGGTTTCAAAGTCAGTCCAGAGATAGTAATTTCTAAACTTTTTTTTTTTTGAAAATGTTTTGGTAAATACAAAATGATGTACCTTGAAAAAGTAAATTTCCCTCCTCCCTCTGATCCACACTTCTTCCCAGTGTTAACTATTTCCTGTGTATCTTCAGTAATAGGATTCTTTGAGCTCTCACAATGCTCCTGACCCGTGCTCAGCCCATCGCAGAAGTGAACTTGCTGGGATCACTCACCACCCAGTGAGTGGGCCAGACACCATTGCTGTCTGCATTTTAGAAAGGGGAAAACTGAGGCTTGGAGAGGGGCAGGGATGTGTCCTTCGGAGGGCCTGGCTTTGAAGGCTTTTCAAGTTGAAGGCATGGAAGTGGATGAGATCAGAGAGGCACGGTTCAGAAGGCCAGATCACAAATCCCAGAGAACTGAGGGGGGTGAGGGGGAGACAATTCAAGGAAGGCTGCCTGGAGGAGGAGTGAGAATAGCCAAGAAGGCACCTTCCAGAACCTTCTGATGAAAGGCTTGGATGGAAGTAGATCACTCCCTTTTGGAAACTGAAGTACCATTGGCAGCAGGACAGTGCCCCTCTCGTCAGCACCACAGGACCCCAGAGGTGTTTGTAGGAGGAGAGTGAGGCTGCTCGATGACATCTCAGGGACACATCTTGATGATAGCACAGCTGGCTGTTATGAGGTCTGAGTGATTCGCCAACTGCCTGTTACAACCAACATCTCTAGTCATGCCCTGTGGGGGGCTGAGGATAGGAGGAAGTGACAGGCCATGCGGGGGGCGGGGTGGATGGGGAATGCAGTCATGCAGAGACCAAGGGCTCAGAAGCTGAGAGATGTGTTCTGCCCTCTGCACTAGGGAAGGGTCCTCAGAGGACTGTGTCTAGTGAAGGAGGTCAGGCTTCAAGGAGGTGTGGCTGGGGTCAGTCCAGGGCTGCTGTGTCCCCACGCCTAGGGCAGGAACTGGGACACAGTAGGTGCTCAGTACATCTCTGTTGAATGAATGAATCACATAAAAGGGGTCAGCACTCTCTGGGACTCAGTTTACCCTTTGGGTGACAGCCGTGACCATTGGGCTGCCTCAACCAAGGGTTTCGCTAAGAATATCCCTTCCCACCCTGGGTCTCATATCCCAGACTTCGCTTCTTCATTGGGATGCGAATCATCGAGAAAACGGGTTCGCGCCTTTGGTGGGTTCCACCCACTTGTGACGTCACAAGCCGCTGGGGGATCCCGACCCTCGTTCCTCCCTTGGAATGGGGAAGGTGGGGTTGTAGAGAAACCCGGGAGTCCAGACTCAGACACCTCTCCGGAGCAGGCGGGCCTGGCAGGGTCACATAACCTGTTGTCGGGTCCTGAGGGACGTCGCCGGACGTCCTGGCCGGGCCGGGGACAATGAGCCGGGAGCGCCCTTCCCTCCTGGAGCCTGGAAGTGGCAAGGGCTCCCCCTCCGCTGATTCATTCTCGTTTCCGGCTGGTTTCAGCCTCCTCAGGGATCCTTATCTCCCCCAAACTCTCGACCCTCACTCCCTGTACCCCTTACAATTCGGCTGTTTCTCTGACCCTGCAAATAGCTGTCCTCTCCAGCCCGCGTCCCCGCCTCTTAGACTTCCCAAGCCTCCCCAACTCTTTGACCTGACGTCCATCACGTGTAATTCCTGAATCCCTGAACTTGCAGTTTCTGTGTCCTCCTTTCACTCTCGTCCTGGGCCCCTCTTCCGGCTCCCTCAGACTACCCCACCGGCCTGCCCCCGCCCTCCCACTCCCCTGCCCTGGTTCCCCCAGGATCTCTTAGTCTTCCCAAACCCCTCTCCGCTCCCCTCAAACTGACCCGTAATGTATTCTTTCTCATCCCCTAATTCCAGCTTCTCAGTCCCCTCCTGTCTTCTCGAAACTGCCCAGTACCTCTACCTCCATCTCCCCAAATTCTGTCCCCAGTTACCCACCCTCCCCCAAACAGCCGCTCCCACCCCACCCCTCCAGGCCTG
>NW_007727684.1:48576-88424 GCF_000696425.1 Galeopterus variegatus
CCCACGGCGGGCGAGGGTTCCCAGGACGTCCCCCCCTACCCCCCCCGCGGTGGCCCAGAGACCCAGTTTGCGGCGGCAAAACATTGGTCTCCGGGCAACAGGCCCCGCCCCACTCCGGGGATGCGCGGAGCTAGCCCGGCCGCGCCGGGGCCCGCAGGTCGGGAGGCTGCCGGTCCCGGACTGCGCTCCCAGGCAGGCGTACGGAACTCCGGGCCTTCGCCTCCAGAGGTTTGGAGGGTGCTGAGACCCGGAGCCCGAGACATAACACTGCAGAAATGCACAGATCAAGGCCCTTGGAGCAAGAATCTCCGAGACATGCGTGGAGGCTGAAGCGGCAGGGAACGGTCGGGGACGCAGAGATAGGAGAGACCACGCGACAAATCAAGGAAGGACGGGCCCCAGAAATGAACAGAGCGATAGTGCGATTAAACACAAGCAACCCCCAGACCCGAGAGACGCCCCCGATGGCAGGATAATCCACCTCTGGTCGTCATGGCCTGTGCAGTCTGTCCCAGGGACTTCCCCTCTCTGACTCTCAGTTTCCGAATCTGTAAAATGGGGACATTAATATGCAGCGCTTAGCAAATAGAGCTGTTGTGACGATTTGGTGAATTTGCAGACCTAGATCTTGTTGCACAATTCCTGGCACGTACCATCATTCGTTCAACCGATATTTATTGAGCATCTACTATATGTCAGAAACTGGTAAGCGCTGTGGATATAAAGCAATGAATAAGGCAAAGACGTCTGTCCTCTTGGGAGCTAGCTGTTTGGGAGTAGGGAGGGAGATGACCAACAATAAGTAAGCATAAAAGAGCAAATGAAGCAAATTATATACTACATTGGAAATAAGTGTAGGTAGCCAGAGAGAGAGGGTTGGGTCTTGCCATCTTCAATGGCATCATCAGAGAAGACCTGTACGTGCTGGTGTTTGAGCAAAGACCAGAAGTCGGTGAGGGAGAAGCCATGCATATATCTGGGCTAAGAGCTTTCTAATCAGAGGGAACAGCAAGAGCAAAGGTCTTAAGGTGTGGACATGCCCGCTATGCTAGAGAAACAGAGAGGAACCAGTGGGGCTGGAGCAGTGAGATCAAGGGGAGGAAAGTGGCAGCAGAGGAGGTTACAGGGATTAAGGGCCGATCCTGCAGAGCCTTATGGGCCATGGTGAGGCCTTCGACTTTTACTGAGTGGGTTGGGAGACATGGGAGGGTTTTGAGCAAAAGAAAGACATGAGCTGATTTTGATTTTAACAGGATCCCTCTGGCTAGATGTGGGGAATAGACATTGGAGGACAAGGTCTAGGCAGGGAGACAAGTGAAGAGGCTATTGCAGTGGTCCAGTTGAGAGGTGATGGTGACTTGGACTAGGAGGGAGCAGGGATCAGATTCTGGAGGTATTTGAACTGAAAGCTGCTGAATTTGCTGACAAGCACATGCATGGCAAGCCTTGAGTAGATAGCAGCAGTTACCATTGTTAGGTGGTGCTCACAACCTCCCTATAGAAGTTATCATCCTCATTGTACAGATGCAGAAACTGAGGCTCAAAGAGGTCATTCAGCTTGCCCAAGGACTCATGGCTCAGTCTGGCTCCAAAGGTGGTACCTCTCTATTAAGATGGCTATTCCCAAGTCCACACAACCAGACATAACACCCTCAGTTCCTGGAGCTACATCCAAACCCACACTCATTCATGTGAACCCCAGGACTCCTGGAGCAGGACCCTCACCAGCCACTCCCAGCAGATGTAGAAAGTGGAGGTTGGACAGGGAGAATGCTGCCGACTGCTGTTGGAGTTGTCACGTAGTCACCCTTGCTGGCCTGGGAGACTTGCTTAGAGGCAGGCAGGCAGACACATGCAGAAAAGGTCCACCCAGAACCTCCCAACTTAGCATCTGCCCCCCACACCCAATCACAGGATTGGACCTGACACACCCCAGCACTGCCTGCAGCAGCATGTTCAACACAGTCATGCATGCACACAGACATGTGGCCCTCTGCTCTGGAGGTGCATTTTCAGGTGGTGTGCACAAAACACATTTCTGTCTCTGTATCTATATCTCTCTGTTTTCTATGTTTTTTTTTTTTTTTTTTTTTTTTTTTTTTTTTTTTTAGTCTGTCTCTGTCTTGCTATCTCTGACCTTTGTCTCACTCTGACCCCACCCTCCCCCCAGCTCTGTTTCTCTCACTCCTCTACAATCGGGATCCTCTACCTGGAGTGGGATGCCTCTTGTCCCTGGCTGTGTGTCTCTGGAGAACCTCACCTATTATGTGGCATCAGAACTTGGCACTAGGACAAGTGTGTAGAGGCCCCAGGCTGGCAGTTCTGGCTGGCTGCTCAGAATCACCTGGAGAGTGTCTCACATAGCATAATCCCTGAAGCCTCCTTCTCTGAGATTCTGACCCACAGCTTGTGGGTGTGGGCCTGTAGAAACCTACCTTTAAAATGCTCCTGGGGCGATTGGGACCCCCTGCACACTTGCACTAATTATTCCACCTAACTCTGCAGACAGGGAAGAGCAGAGGCCCAGAGAGCAGATGGAAAGATGCAGAAGAGACAGAAACACATTAAAAGTCAGCCTGAGAAAAACAGTTATTTAAGACTATAGAGAGACCCCCCGGAGGGGTATATTTCCTTTTGAATGAGACAGTGTGCATGTGACCCATCCTTTATAGACCCTGCTTCTTAGAAGCAGCCACTACCTGGGCCGGCCCGTGGCTCACTCAGGAGAGTGCAGTGCTGATAACACCAAGGCCACGGGGTCAGATCCCATATAGGGATGGCTGGTTAGCTCACTGGGTGAGCGTGGTGCTGACAACACCAAGTCAAGGGTTAAGATCCCCTTACCGGCCATCTTTAAAAAAAAAAAAAAAAAAGAATAAGCAGCCACTACCATCTTTTGCCAATCTCAGGCTTACCAAGCCAGGTCTCCTCCCTAGGCCTGACATGTAGGATGCACATTAAACAGGTTTATATAACCTGCCCTCTGTGCAGAATCTAGGAGCTTTACATAACATATCCCCGTGAGCCATGCTGCAGACATGGGGCACTGACCCAATGTGCCCAATGAGAGGGGACCCCTTGCCGAGGACCTTTACCTGGAAGTGACTTGGTTAGGTGTGAGGGATCATGGAGAAAGCAGAGGTCCCAAGAGGACAAGGCACTTGCTTGGGGTCACACAGCCTGAATTCAGCAGGACGAAGATTCCAAACATTTGTCAGTGCCCTAGGCTCCTTTACAGAGTTAAGCAAATAATAATAAAAACACCAATAATAATACAACAGCCCCAGTGTACTGAGTGTACTGCACTACAGTAAGTACTTTACAAACACCATCTCGCTTATTCCAAACCCCAGTGAGGTAGGGACAGAACCCAGCAGAACCCAGTCATAAATGGAGCACTTACTATGTTCTAAGTGCTTTACAGGATTTCATACAATCACAATTCTGGGGGTGGATGATGTTATCACCTCCATTTCAGGAAGGAAAGAGTCTTAGAGGAAGTCACAGGTCAAGGTTACAGAGCAGCTATTTGAATCCAGGTCTCTCTAGCCCTATATCTCTGCCGCCTACTCATATGGCCAAAGACACCGAGGTGGGTATTTTGCCATATATCTCTGCCATCTACTCATATGGTCAAGGACACAGAGCGGGTATTTGAACCCAGGTCTCTCTAGCCCTGTATCTCTGCCACCTAATCCCATGCATACGTGCTCACAAGTGCACCTGTGCACACGTGCAATCAACATTGCACTAACATTTCAAATACCTTAGTTGAAATACAGCAGTGTCGCTCATGTTCTTTCTCTGCCTCGGGGGTCGTAACCCAGCCCCCAATCACCTAAACCTCTCGACACCTGGAAAGGAACCATTTTCTTTCCTTGCAAGACCTCAGTCCCGCCTCACGGCCAAAGTCGGCGCCTGTAAAATTCTCCTGTCCCTTTAAGAGAGCGAACAGTCGGCCGGCGTTGCCCGGCAGCGCCGCGGAGGTTGCCGGGCAACGTCAACAAACGACGCTGTCGCCGTCTCTGTGCGCCCCTCCCACCTCGCCCGCGCAGACGCGGTGACGCGACGGACTGTGGAACGCCGTCGCCTAGCAACGCGAGGGCTGTTTGTCCCCGGCCAGGCAGAACTGCCGCACGGGGCGCAGCCAGGACCAGCCCAGGCGGACAGACTGGCCGACCCGGAGTCTGGGCTGTGGGGGGTCGGGGAGAGCTGCGGTGATAGGAGCGGGGGAGATCCGGATCCCCAAATTGCCGGTTTCCCTTTAGACAGACGCCGTTTGTTGTCGCCCGCTCCTCCTGTCTGCCCGGGCATCGCCTCCGCTCGGGTATCTGTCCGTCTGCGCCCCCTTCTCCCCGACGAGTCTGTCTGTTCAGCGCTCCTGGCGCCGTGGGTGTCTCATATTGCCCCAAACAATAACAACTAAAATAGAGACGAACGCACTTCTCTGGCCTGCCGCTCTTGCCACAGACTCCCGGGTTGCTGGGTGCACTGTTACGATTGGGGTCCCCACCCGTGGAGATAGGGGCACGGTGAACACGCACCCCACACTAGGAGCCACAGCCCGAGAGCCCCCTCCCGGTCCTTTCCCCGCTCCCCTCGGGTTCTCTTGCCTGGCTTTCCTGAGCTGCTTTCATCACACAGGGAGTCCGCGCTCCGTCCATCCTGCGTCCGGGAAGCCATCCACAGCTGGGAGGTTCTAGTAGCTCATCTCAACACACACCCCCACCAACCCCCATCCAGTAGCTTCATGTGACCAGGGCCGGGGCGAATCTCCGAGCAGAGAGAAGATACTGGGTGTGTGACAGTGTGAATGGATGTGACTGTAGGTGAGTGACTGCCGGTGACAGTGTGCACATCTGGTATTTCCTGTGTGAGAGCATGATCTTGAGGGCTTCATTGTGTGTGTGAGAACAACTGCTGGACTGAGCCGTTGTTTTCCGTGGTTTGCATTTGTGTATCTGGATGTATGGGTGTTTGTAGCCCTGCTGGCTTGTAGATGTGTATGTGCATGTAGTTGTGAGTTTCTGCATGTGAGTGTGTAAGTGCCTGTGCAAGTGTATGGGTTTGCCTCGAAGCTATGCATTTCTGGTTCTCTTTGTGTCTGTATGTGTATGTTTCTGGATCTGTGTAACTACACAGGTGCCTATGTTTGTGTGCAAGTGATCTCTCAGAGTTCCCTCCACAGCATTTATCACAATTTCTAATTATATATTTGTTCATTTGTTTACTGTCTGTCTCTCCCGCTGGACTGTGCACCCTGTGAGGGCAAAGCCCAGGGCTGTGGTGGTCACCACTGGGTCCCTAGCACTGTCCTGCACAGAGTAGGTGCTCAGTAGTTACTCACTGAGTAAATCAATCAATGGCTCATGTGTGTCCATGTCAAGTGCACACATCTGTGTAACTGTGTAAGTGGTTCTGTGCTTCTGGGTGGTTGTCTACTGTGTGTGCCTAACAGCCTGTGGCTCAGGGCAGAGGAGGGTCTCTGTAGCTGTGTCAGCTGTGCAGCTCTAATTTTCACACAGTGTGTGGTACAATCAGGGCCTCAGTCAATATATTCGTGGACTCAAACTGTGTGGTTCTCTATGTACTAGCATTAGGACCTCTATGCACCTCAGTTTTCTCATCTGTCACATGGGGATATAATAATTGTACCCCCCCATGGGACTGTTGTGGGAAGTAAAAGAGTTCATATAGAAAACATTTAGAAAGTGCCATTCGTGGACTCAAACTGTGTGGTTCTCTATGTACTAGCATTAGGACCTCTATGCACCTCAGTTTTCTCATCTGTCAAATGGGGATATAATAATTGTACCCCCCCCATGGGACTGTTGTGGGAAGTAAAAGAGTTCATATAGAAAACATTTAGAAAGTGCCTGGCACAAAATAAACATTTACAAAATATCAGTTTGGATTGCCATCAGTATTATTACTTCCTCTGTGTGTGCCTTTGTATGCATGTGTCCAGAATGTGGGTTACAGACTCAGGTTTTGGCTGTGTGATCCTGAGTTAGTGGGTATCAAAATGCTTCTGAGTCTCAGTTTCCTTCCTCTAAAATGGTCATGATTACAGACTTCACCAGGGGTGGCAGTGACCAAATGAAGCTGTGTCTGGAAGTCTCAACCCCGCTGTCTACAAGGCCAAATCATGATTATCACTGGGAAAGGGGTTCTGGGAAAGGGGGATGTAGGGTGGAGTTTGGGGCAGGGGGGGATAGAGGTTCAAATCATGCAGTGGGACTGGGAATATGGAAAGTCGAAGAGGGAAGAAAGAGCACCTGCTGAAGCAGGCTGGCTGAGTCCTCTGAAGGTCAGAGTCCAGAAAGGACTTCCTCCAAGGACTGTTTGAGGGCTGGGAATTGTAAGAAACTGGAGCTGTTTGGAGAACTGCCTAGAGGAACAGAAACTAGCCTGAGTCTTGCAGGCTGGTGGTAATGGGGATGAGGTAGCAATGTGCAGACTCTGATAGGGGCTTTGTAAGGAATTTTTGTCTGTCTTGTTTCCTGTTCTGTACCCAGCACCTGGAGTGCCTGAAAGGAGGCGGGGGGTGGGGTGGGGTCACTGATCAAACGTTTGAATGGCTGATTGACTGAATAAATGAATTGATGAATAAATACCATCTCACAACCACCTGTGAGCCCTGGTCTTGAGGGAAGATAGAGAAGGCTTGGTTGGCTGCCAGGGCTACAGGGGGCCCTAGTATCCAGGACCCCTCTTATGCCTGTCTCCCAGCCCTGCTGTTCCCACAGCTCTGGGCTGCAGAGGGCGTGGAGGGGGCCAGGAAGGGAGCATTAGGCACCCAGCCCACCGCCTGGCCTGGATAGATTCCCAGAGTGTCTGCAGGAGGGAGAGGGTAGCCCGGCCCTGAGTCACCTCGGAGAAACCCCAGCTGCATACCTGGCCACTGACATCACTCAACCAGGGCACCCCCGGAGGCCTAGACAAGCTGACTGAATCATAGGTGGAATTCAGCCACCACGGACACAGGCACGTGGCCCACTGTGACCCCCAGGACACCCCCGCATGGCCGTCTGGCTGCGTGGGCTGGGCAGGCCACGTACGGGTCAGTGAGGGGGCATGGGGCCTGAGTCAGGGACAGACCAGCTACAGCCAGAGGCTACCCAGCCGCGGGCATCCTTATGGTGCAGGAAGGAGAAAGTTGGGGAGGAGAACCGCTGGGGAGGCCCCTGGGCCGGTGAGGATGGGTCAGTGAGGGGGCATGGGGCCTGAGTCAGGGACAGACCAGCTACAGCCAAAGGCTACCCAGCCACGGGCATCCTCCTGGTGCAGGAAGGAGAAAGTTGGGGAGGAGAACCGCTGGGGAGGCCCCTGGGCCGGTGAGGAGGAAGCTTGTGTGGGTGTGACGGAGAGGCTGTGGCTTGTGGGCAGCGGCCGGTGACTGGCGGTGGATAGGATGGGGTCTGGGTGTTTGCGCAGAGAATTATCAAGTCGTAAGACAGAGGGTCAGAGAACACGGGAATCACCAGACAATGGGCTCACACACGCACGCACACTCAGAACCCAGCGTGGGAGGCCCTGCCTCCATCTGCCCGGGACTCTGGGGACTCACTACACACCTCTGCAGGTTGAGCCATTTCTCTAAAGGCTCAGGGCCTCAGTTTCCTTATCTGTTAATAATAATCATTATTACTGCAATAGTTGACACTTAAGTGGAGAATAATTTCCACCAGGCACCGTTCTAGGCATTTTACATATTAACTCATTTACTCCTCAAAACAACTAGGAGGGAGGTGCTATTATATCTCCACTTTACAGATGAGGAAATTGAGGCTCAGAGAAGTAACTTGCCCAGGGTCACACAGCTGGTGCCCTCCTTATGGTTTTATTGGGAGGGTTAAAGAAGAAAAGACAGTAGGTCTGTATAGTGTAGCACCTGATACCTGGTGAGTCGTTAATAACTCTCTGTTATAATCATTTTTTCTGGGTGGCTGTCTGGTGTGGGAATCTGAACCCTTGACTTTAGTGTTATAATACTGCACTCTAACCAACTGAGCTAACCAGCCAGCCCTCTTAATTGTAATTATTAATACCACTCATATTATTTTCATCTGTAAGTCCAGCTGAAAAGGTCTCCAAAACAGTCACCCTCACCACCTTGGTCCGGTCCTGCTTCTTGGCTCCCCACAGTTCTTCCTGCTGCCTCTTCTTTGGTCTTGCATGTCCACAGTAGGGAGAAAGTGCTTCAGGTAACTGTCTCATCCAAATCTTTTCAGAACGTTTTGGTTTTTGTTTTTGGAGGGGATGTGAACCCACGACCTCAGTGTTATAAGGTTGCGCTCTAATCTACTGAGCTAACCAGTCAGCCCTCTTTTCAGAACCAACAATGGTTGTCTAGACCCACCTCCACCAGGAAGTCCTCCTGGCTTGCTCCAGCTTCCCTGGGCACTCCCACCATCCAGTGTCTGGAGGGGTTGTAGTCAGTGACACACTGTGTGCATCTGCGTTGGGGGTGGGCGGGAGGCAGCCCCCACTAGTGAGAGGGTTGATGGCACCACCGGCCCAGGGCTTGAGACAAGCCTGCATCTGAGATTGGCCCTCTGCTTAGGTCTGTGTCTGCATCTCTGTGTGCACCTGGTGTGTATGCCCTACTTTGTCTATATACACACATATGTGAAACTTTATGTGTGTGCGTATGTGTGTAAGAGAGACTGTGGAGTGGTGGGAACTGGGTGTGTGACTCTATGTCTCTGTGTGCCTAGGAGTGCCTTCTTCTGTAGGTTTTTATGCAACTCTGAGCAAGTCAGTGGGTCTTTAGGGGCTCTTTGCAGTGGTGCAACCTCCACACAAATGTCTGTGTGGATATCTAAGAAATTCTGTGAATCTACAGCTCTGGGGGTACCACTGTAGCAGTGGGAGTCCTAGCTCTGCTTGTTTGTGTATGTGGAGTTGTGTGTCTGTGTAGACAGACTAAGGGGTATGGGCTTTGGTGTGTATTTGGGGTGTGCCTGCCTCTGTAATGTATACATACAACTTTGTGTGTTTAGCTCTGTGTGTATGTGATCCTGTGTTCACATGGTCAACTGTGTGATGTAAAGACAAAGGCGAAAAAGGCTTGTACCTGTAGAGACGTAAAGACAAAGGTGAAAGGTTTGCACCTGTACAGATCTGTTAATTAATGTATGTGTACTTCAGCGTACGTGCATGTGCATGTGTGTTTGTCTACATAGGTATCTGTGTTTCCATCTCCACGGTTTGGATTCAGTAAATTGAACTTCCTTCCTCCCACCCCTGAGAAATGTGTATGGCTTCACCATGTTGGGAAGACCCATGGACACCAGCTCATTTTGGTTCCTCAGTGGGAACAAGCATGAAGGACAGACAGACAGGTTTTTCAACCCCCAGAGTGAGGCCCCATCACTGATGTACAACCTCCCTGCTTGTCAGCTGTCTATAGTATCTTCCCCTGTCAACCAATGCAATGGCAAAGCAACAGAGAGGCCCACATATGTTTCTGTCTGAGACAGTCTGTCAGAGTTTATGAATGAATACATGAATGAATGGTGAAGATTCATTTATTCAACAAATATTTATTAAGCAGATACAGAGTATCCAGCACCATGCTAGGAAAACAGCAGTGACCAGGACAGCCTCAGCCCAGCCCTTACAGGGCTCACAGCCCAGTAGGTAGGGAAAACAGACCTGTCCCCAAAAAGTGATTTACCCAGATTGGCAAACCTTGGAGGGGGAATCCTGGGGGATGGGGTCTTGACTCAGCCTGGGGATCAGGGAGGGCTTCCCAGAGGAGGGGATATAGGAGCTAAGACCTGGAGGAAGAGAGCATAAGCCAGAGGAAGCAAGGGGAAGCATGCTCCAGGCAGAAGAAAGAGCACATGCAAAGGCCTGCACACAAGAGAGAAAGAGGCCAGGGCATCTGGAAATCGAAGGGGAGTAGGGAGAGATGAGACTAGGGGCAGTCAGCACCAGCAGGACATGCCAGGCCTTGTGGGCCATGGTGGGGAGTTTGCAGAATGCAGGGGTATTGGGAGGGTCAAGCTAAGAGTCCTCAATCTGGGCCACTCCACTTCCCTGAACCTCCACGGACACCCTCTCCAGGAGGCCACCAGGATTGCTCAGTGGGGAGCAGTGCAGCCAGCCAGGAACACTCACTGTTCAATGCTGAGCACTGAGGAGGCAGCAGTTACTACATCAGCCTGCGTCTGCCCTCAAGGAGGTCACAGTCAGCACAGTAGAACACACACCCGCACATGCACACCTTCCTCTCGTGTCTCAGAAATGTTCACAGATGTCGCTCCTCATAGGGAGGTCCTTGGAGCCAAAGCTTCAGCATCACCCAGGCAGGGGCTTGTCGCAAATGCAAAAAACCACATCAGATTTGCATTTTAACCAGATCTCCCGGTGATTCCTGATCACCTGAACAGTTGAGAAGCACTGCTCTGAGGCTTAACCTCCCTGTGCCTCAGTTTACTTTTCTGTAAAAGGGATAATAACAGAGCCTACTTATGAGGCTGATGCAGTGTGAGGATTAACTGAGATAATGCATGTGAAAGTGCTAAGCACAGCTGACTAAGCATCTGCTTTCAGTGCCATCCTCTTCCTCCTCCTTCCCATTATTAAATTTCAGAGGCTGGAAGGACTTTCAGAGACCAACGTCATTCAATCTTCTCACTCTACAGATGGGGATACTGAGGAACAGAGTGGCAGGGTTTGCTAAAGGAAGGACAGAAGGACTTACCAAGGCCTGCCTTTGGCACAGTCTGCCCAAGGCTGTTTACAGGATGTTCTCAGCAAGCACAGTACGGGGCACTGCCACCCTACCCCCAGCCCTGAGGCTCCCCCTGTCCTTTCCCCCAAGCAGAGCCAAGCCCTCAGGAGCCAGAGAAGGGGTCCTGCCATGTCCCCTATGCTCAAGTGCTCCTCTTCCTGGAAGCTCCCCAGGATTGAGCCCCACGGAGAACTTAATTTGCTGTTCCCATGCTTTACGGGCAGGTGTGCGTGTTATGTCTGTGTGCATGTTTCAGTGCGACTCTGGGTGTGTGTGTCTCCAGGGCCAACTTCTATCTTAGGCACAGGAGGTACAGTGCCTAGGGCCCATCCATGATAAATGTATGTGGCCCACAGAAATGGAGGCAGGTCTATACATTTAAAGGGGCTGCCTGGTTATTTGCTGGGTTAGAGTGTGGTGTTATAACACCAAAGTCAGGGGTTTGGATCCCTGTAGTGGACCGCTGAAAAAAAAAATACATGTTTAAAGTTCAGAGGGACTTTGTTTTATTTTATTTTATTTTATTTTATTTTATTTTATTTTATTTTTAAAGATGACCGGTAAGGGATACATGTTTAAAGTTCAGAGGGACTTTGTTTTATTTTATTTTATTTTATTTTATTTTTAAAGATGACCAGTAAGGGGATCTTAACCCTTGGCTTGATGTTGTCAGCACCACGCTCAGCCAGTGAGCTAACTGGCCATCCCTATATGGGATCCGAACCCGGGGCCTTGGTGTTATCAGCACCGCACTCTCCCGAGTGAGCCATGGGCCGGCCCGGACTTTGTTTTAATAACAAAACAAGCACCTACATTATTCCAGGAGATTCTTGGAATCCTCCCACCAGCCACATGAACTGGGCACTATTCCTGTCCTCCTTTCCCAGGTGAGGAAACTGAGGCTCCAGAGGTCACTCAGCCACTAAGTGGTAAAGCCCAAGCTACCTAGCTGCCGGGTCTGCAGGTGGGGGGTGGTGATAAATGCCCAGTGCCTGCGTGAGTGTGACCATTTCTGTGTGAATTAATTGACATACATAAACTCATTTAATAATAATTCAAAGCACAGGCTTGGGAATCCGATGTCCTTCATGCTTATCCTAGTTCTGCCACTTACTTGCTGTGTGACTCTGGGCAAGCGACTTCACCTCTCTGAGCCTCTATTTTCTTGCTTGTAAAATGATAGTTCTTACCTAATAGGAGCATTGTGAGAATTAAATGTTATTATAAGCACTTGAGAAGAATTAGCTCTTGTTGTTGTGTGGGTGCCTCTGCAGGATGTGTGATTGTAGGCCTGAGTGTATGTGTATGTGTCTGTTGCTGTCTGGATTTCTGGGTGTTGTGTGTGTGAACATATGTGTCCATGTGCACCTGTAGTAAAGGTCTAAGGGTCCCCATGTGCTTTTGGGGCCTATACCTGTTCCATTCTGGCTGTACACCCGAACCCTACATCTCCCTATGTCTCCCTGTGTGTGTATAGACGAGTGTCACATGCATTGGTAACCATGTGATGGTGTGTGTTTCTATATGCAGGTGTGTCTCTGTGGCCATGTGGGTTGCAACTCGTGGGCGAATGTCTGAGTGCCCACATGTCGCCCTGTAGGCCTGAGTTTATGACAGTGGCAGTGCAGATGTATGTGCTGCCTGTGTCAGGATGTAAAGGTCTTTGGGCAGCCAGAGTAGGTGTTCGTGTATCTCCTTTATTCCGTGGAAGAGAAGATGAGGGGCTTGGATGGTCTGGAGAATGAGGGGTCACTCCCTGTCTGATGCAGGGGCCAAGTCACTGCCTACTGGTGGTTGCTGTGTCATCTTCCAGTCCCTGTCCCTCCCTCCTGACTGGTGGCAGAGGGGGTGTGGGAGAATAGGGTAGGAGGTGGGCTTGAGGCTGGGCTTTTTGTCTGGAAACTTCAACCTCCCCTTATCGCCCCTCATGTCCTTCCAGATTTATGCATATCCTTACCTCCTCCCCACTATTAGGGCAGGGAATCCGGACTTTCCTGAGAATTAGGAACCACCCCCTTCTCCTGCTCTGCCTCAGACCTGCTGTATGACCCTGAGCCAGGCCCTCCCTGTCTCTGGGCTTGTGAGATTCAACAATTTTATTTTTTTATTGCTGGCTGGCCGGTTCAGGGATCTGAACCCTTGACCTTGGTGTTAACAAGGCGGTGCTCTAACCAACTGAGCGTTTCTCCCCTGTGCCCAGGGCTAGGCCAGACTGTGCACTGGGAGGGAAGGGGTGGGGTCTCTGAGGTTTGTGAAGTAGCTGGTGACACCCTTCCCAGTGAGTACTTAAGAGTTGGGGGCTGTGGGGTCAGAAACACTCCAGTCAGACTCTTGAATACCACTTGCTAACTGGGCTGACTCAGGTAAGCAGATTTACCCCTCTGTGCTTAGGTTACAATAGCACACACTGTACAACCCACACTGGGATAGGTTTGCAAAGCTTCTAAACACCCAACAAAGGGAAGATACTATTATCACCATTATCATTTAAACAATCCCCAGACGTAGGTTTTCCAAGGAGTTTCAGCCAACCTGGCAGATCTCGGAAATTAGGAGAGAAATTGAAAGAGTAGGAGCTCTGGAATTTGACAATTCTGGGTTTGAATTTCTTGCAATGGAATCTTGGGCAAGTCATTTAATGTCTCCGAGTATCATTTTATGAAAGAAGATTATTTTCCTTTAACGTCTCAAAGTTGTTTAAGGATTACAAATCTTGTATTGAAAAGCTTAGCATAGGAGCCGGTACTTGGTAAGTGCTAAATATATGGCATCAATTATAGATTATTAATTATTCTGGGCTGGCCCGTGGCTCACTTGGGAGAGTGTGGTGCTGATAACACCAAGGCCACAGGTTCGGATCCCATATAGGGATGGCTGGTTTGCTCACTTGGGTGAGCTTGGTGCTGACAACACCAAGCCAAGGGTTGAGATCCCCTTACCGGTCATCTTTAAAAAAAAATAAAAAATTATTCTTCCCCATCTTCCCCCCGCCCCGCGCCACTAATACTAATACATTTTTTCTGTCTCGGGTTAGGATTATAAAATGGGAAGGAGAGGTTACCAACACCATCAGCAGGGAGGCTTCGCCCTAACTTTTATTCTCCATCTCCTCCAAACCCGCATCCCTCCTAAACGCCAAACACGGGAAGCGAGCCGGGGTCCAAGACACACATCCTTTGCCCATCCTTTGGTGGGAAAACTGAAGCTGAAGCTCAGAGATGGAAAACATTTCCCAAGTTCGCACAGCGAGTCAAGACAGAAGCTGGAACGAGCCTCGGGATTCCATCCCACCCCTACTTTCACCTGGAGCATCACAGCCCCTCCAATCCCGCTCGGGACTCAGTTTCCCCGCCTACGTGACTACACCACACTAATCAAGGTCTCCTTTTGAAGATCTGTTCTTCCTCTCCAGTGGCGGCGCTGCACCAGCGGGAGAGTGGGTCGGGGGTAGGGGTCGCCAGAGGTGAGGGGGGACCCACAAGTTGGGGTCTTCCCCGCCTGGGTCAGCGGGAACCTCCCCTGCCTGGTCTAAGCGCCTATTAATACCAGCCCCCGGGGCGGCACGGCACTGCGCAGGCGCGGGCGGGTTCCGCAGGCGCGCGGGGTGCGCGAGCTAGCGAGCGAGGGATTCCCTCTGACGTCATTGCTAGGATACCAAACAAACACTCGGCCGCGCCGGCCGAGCTCCTTATATGGCTAATTGCGTCACAGGAACTCCAGGAAGGCGGGGCCGGGATCCCCTCCCGCCGAGTGGCACGGAACGCAGCCCCTGAGACCCCCGGGGCCACAAGGGTCATGCAGGTGACCAGACTGAGGCTAGGGAAGACCTCTTGCTGGACAGCGCGGGGCTCTGTTCGGCCGGGCAGGAGATTTTGGAAAGTTTGTAGAGAGCCGGGAGGGTGACGTAAGCAGGGGGGCGGGTCCCGGGCAGATAAATACAGGTTGGAGGCTCTGCTTCATTCATAAGACTGAGAGCTACGGCCACGGCGGGGACACGCGGAGCCAGGACTTGGGGACTTGATTGTTGTGGTTCTTCTTCTTCTTGGGGGCTGTGAAATTTGTTTCTTTTTTTCTTTTTTCCGGAGAGAAAGTTTTTGGAAGGATTCTTCTAGATACCTCTTCGTTTTATTTTGGGAAGACTGACTTACTTTTTTCGTCTTATTTGTTACTCCCCTCCCCCAGTGGGACCTGCCGGACGCGCGGAGGAGACATCACCCAAAGCGGATTCTGTACAGCGGAACAGCACTTTCCGCCCTTGGGGGAGCGAGGCCCCCTGCCCCGCCTCGCCGCTGGGTCCTACGGAGTCTGGACTTTCAGGAGGCATAGCGGCATCGGGTCGGGGATTGGACACCGCAGTGAGATTGCACAGAAACTTTGCTATTGTTGGAGTAGGACGCTGCCCGCTCTCCGAGCTTCCCCGGACAGCACACTTTGGGGACGTGCTCGGCTCACCCCGGACTCGCATCTCACTTGCTCCACCCGGCCATAGCCTTGGCTTCCCGGCGACCTCAGCGTGGTCACAGGGGGCCCCCTGTGCCCAGGGAAATGTTTCAGGCTTTCCCCGGAGACTACGACTCCGGCTCCCGGTGCAGCTCCTCACCCTCCGCCGAGTCTCAGTATCTGTCTTCGGTGGACTCCTTCGGCAGTCCACCCACCGCCGCCGCCTCCCAGGTAAGTTCTAAATGGTAGGGGTGCTGCTTTGTACGTCTTACTTTAAAGTCAAGGGTGGAGTGAGCAGTCCCCAACCCCAAATACAGACGCGCCCAAACCCAGGATATGACATAGAATAGGCTTACAGCGCACTTTGCAAACTGCAAAGAGTCGGAAAAGTCAAGGGTGGAGTGAGCAATCCCCAACCCCAAATACAGACGCGCCAAAACCCAGGATATGACATAGAATAGGCTTACAGCGCACTTTGCAAACTGCAAAGAGTCGGAAGATGTTTGCAATTGGTTGTGTGCGTGGAGCGTTGGTAGGGAACGCAGATGGGTAAACTTTGGGGCGGGGATGCGCTGCTCAGTGCAATGTGTGTGCGGTAGCAGGGCCGACCGAGAACTTTTAGCCGGCTCCCGGGACTGTCCCCGGCTCAGGTCCCAACCTGAAGCTAGCGCAGTTATGCAGGTAGGGAAAGTCCCGGGGAAGCTTCCAGTAGCCTCTCCCCTTTCCTCCTCCTTCAGAGCGCCGACTACGGCCCCAGCTCGCCCTCCACCTAGAGGGAATACGGGCCTCGAACCCTTGGCTGCACTGCCTCCGCCTCCTGCGCGGAGACGTAACGGGGGACCCGTGCGTAACGGCTGACGCGCCGGAATCCTCCGTCTGACGCGGGGCACGTACGGCGCCCCCTTCGTCCGCCCCGCCCCTGACGTCCCGGGAGCGTTCTATTTTGGAACGCCGGGGCCACGTTGCTAAGGGAGGGAGCAACCCGGCGTTCCGATTGGTCGCCGCGGCGCAGGCTTTGACCAATCAACTTTCCCTTCCTATTTGTAGGGTACGATTCCCTTCCTCCTCTCTGTCCCCGGAATCCGTGGTTCCTCAGATCTTGGGTCTCTTTTACGGGCCTCTAGAGGCAGAGCGAGGGGATTCCTGTTACGACAAGAGAGACTCTCTGTGACCCACTGGGTCCGCGAGTACCTTACTGGGATCTGGTCTCTCGGCTCTCAAGAGCAAAGGGTGTCTGTTTGTATGCCGGGTTTCTTCGGGAGACATGGTGGCTGTCACCCTCTCCTCGAGGCACACACAGATACATTCCCACTCCCTCTGCTCCGGACGCCCTGTCCCTCCGGTGTGTCCGAGGACAGGACTAGAACCACTACCCAGAGGGGAAGCAGCCAGATCGTCTCCAGAAGCCCCGCCCCCTCTGGGTTCCCAGGACGCTGATTGGCCGGCGAGCCAGCCCTTCCCTCACCACGCCCCCTGGGAGAGTAGTTAAGCCTTCAGAGCAGTTCCAGCATTCCACTGGCGGGCGGGGGGGGATGAGCGCTGCCTGGGCTTGGGGGCTCAAGTCCTACACCATTCCCCCTGCGCGACAATCTGAGGGAGCCCGAGTGGTCATTTTTCTCTATCTGTCCGTTCACCCCAAGCTGTCACGTGTCAGTCTCACTCCGGGTAGAGACATTTACTTAAAATGAGGTTCTAAAACTCCAAGGCCCGTCCCCCAACACTCTTTTAACTGGGACCCCCGCCCCTGCATGGGCTCGCACAGAGGGGTGTGTGTATGTGTGTAAGTGTAGAGGAAGGCTTGGCCTAAGGCCTCTCCCTCTCCCTCCCTTTGCCTCTGGGGTGGGGGTGGGGTGTTGTGGCTGTGTGTGTGGCTGTGGCTCCTTCCCGGGGGTTCTGTCACCCGGCTATGTCCAGCCTCCTCCCCACCCCCCACACCTAAGAGTCACCAACCCGGGGTGTGATTCACCACCCGCTGGAACTGTGCAACCTTTCCCCGAGGAAGAAGGAGGAGGTAGAAGCCAGTTGAGCAGAAATCCTCTCATTAACCACTGCGTCACGGTGTAGTGGAAGGGTGGGTGTTGTGGCTTTTTGCCTGTGACACACACATCCACACCCGCTCGCCCTGTGCTAACTCACAGGGTCGGTGTGTGTTATGTGTGTTGGGTGTGTGTGTGTCGGTGTCTTTGTTTGTGTGTCTACGCCTGTGTGTGTATGTGTCACCCCGTAGGAGTGCGCCGGTCTCGGGGAAATGCCCGGTTCCTTCGTGCCCACGGTCACCGCGATCACAACCAGCCAGGACCTCCAGTGGCTTGTGCAACCCACCCTCATCTCTTCCATGGCCCAGTCCCAGGGGCAGCCACTGGCCTCTCAGCCCCCAGCCATCGACCCCTACGATATGCCAGGAACCAGCTACTCCACACCAGGCATGAGCAGCTACAGCAGTGGCGGAGCTAGTGGAAGTGGCGGGCCTTCCACCAGCGGAACCACCAGTGGACCTGGGCCTGCCCGCCCAGCCAGAGCCCGGCCCAGGAGACCCCGAGAGGAGACGGTGAGTAAGGGGCATCAGAACTTGGCCTGGGGGGTGGGGAGGAAGCAAGAGAGGTAGAACTTTCTTGCTGTTGGGATGGAGGTCTAGTAAGGCCTCCATGCTGTAGCAACCCTATCATCCTTGCTACAGTCAGCAAGGACTAGAGGGTCCTTTTTTGGCTCCTGGGGGTTCTGGGGGCAGAAGAGGTGGGAGATGAATGGAGGAGGTGCACTGTATCCCCAAATCTCATGGCCTTTCTCTTTCCCATTCAGCTTACCCCAGAGGAAGAAGAGAAACGAAGGGTTCGCCGGGAACGGAACAAGCTAGCAGCAGCTAAGTGCAGGAACCGTCGGAGGGAGCTGACTGACCGACTCCAGGCGGTGAGAATGCTCCCTGGGGTGGGACGATGGTATGCCAAGAGGGGCTGTCTCCCCAGTCCCTGTCTCTCCTCCACCTGTGCCCTTATCCTGGCATGAGAACCAGAGGTTCCATATGTGGAACTAGGTGCAGGTATGACCAAACAGGGTAGCCTGTGCACACATGCAGACCCCCACATAGTTATGTCCACTGCTGGTCACCCCCTTCCCTGATTTTTTTTTTTTTTTACCTTTGTTTTGGACCTGGTGTTATCAGCACCACACTAACCAACTGAGCTAACCAGCCAGCCCCTTCCCTGGTTTATGACCCTGTCTCCCCAGTCCCTGTCTCTCCTCCACCTGTGCCCTTATCCTGGCATGAGAACCAGAGGTTCCATATGTGGAACTAGGTGCAGGTATGACCAAACAGGGTAGCCTGTGCACACATGCAGACCCCCACATAGTTATGTCCACTGCTGGTCACCCCCTTCCCTGATTTTTTTTTTTTTTAACCTTTGTTTTGGTGGCTGGCAGGTACAGGGATTAAACGTGGACCAGCCCCTTCCCTGGTTTATGACCCATGCACCACTCTCCTGGCCTTCACTACATCCTGTGGAGAGAAGTGGGGGACTTTTGTAGTACCTTTGTTTTGGACCTGGTGTTATCAGCACCACACTAACCAACTGAGCTAACCAGCCAGCCCCTTCCCTGGTTTATGACCCCATGCACCACTCTCCTGGCCTTCACTACATCCTGTGGAGAGAAGTGGGGGACTTTTGTAGAGGGGAGCTCCAGTCATTTCTCCCATTTTGTCTTGGGCAAGTGGTAACCCATTTTTGCCTCAGTTTCTTTTCAACCCCTCATCAAGTCTCCCTTCTACCTTTAATATTCTGGAGAGTCTGTGAAGCTAAACTATTTTATCCTACATCACTTTCCTCCTCCTGCCCCAGCCACCCACAGTTCTCCAGAATTTGGGCTGATGGCACCCACCAAAGAGCACTTCTTTTCTATGTCCTACCTCAGTCTGAGAGGTCTCTACTTTCTGCCTGCAGTGTGACCTGTTACCTCTGGTATCAGGAAACCAGTGAAATTCTCTGCTTTCCCGCTCTACTTGATCTTTTCCCTGGGAGGTAGAGGAGGAGGAGTCACAGTGGGGAACACATTAAAAACACATAACAATTGTTACCTCTGAGTGCCTCCTGCTCACCAGAGACTTCCATGTGCACCTGGTTCCTTTGCAACCATCCATTGGACAGATGGGGAAACTGAGGGTCTTGCTTTCTAGGTCTTCTGGGTCTTGTCCCAAGTCCCATAGCATATCAGGACTCTACCTCCGGGGGTGTTTCCGCTCAGTTGGGAGCTGCCTTCCAGTCCCGGGCCTCGGCAGGAAGTCTAGGGGAGGCATGACCCACCTTTGATAGTCACTGATGGCTTTTCTCCTTCCTCCCGGACCTCAGGAGACAGATCAGTTGGAGGAAGAAAAGGCAGAGCTGGAGTCGGAGATCGCCGAGCTCCAAAAGGAAAAGGAACGTCTGGAGTTTGTGCTGGTGGCCCACAAACCGGGCTGCAAGATCCCCTACGAAGAGGGGCCCGGGCCAGGCCCGTTGGCGGAGGTGAGAGATTTGCCGGGGTCAGCATCCGCTAAGGAAGATGGTTTCAGCTGGCTGCTGCCGCCCCCGCCACCACCGCCCCTGCCCTTCCAGACCAGCCAAGACGCACCCCCCAACCTGACAGCTTCTCTCTTTACACACAGTGAAGTTCAAGTCCTCGGCGACCCCTTCCCCGTTGTTAACCCTTCGTACACTTCCTCGTTTGTCCTCACCTGCCCGGAGGTCTCCGCGTTCGCCGGCGCCCAACGCACCAGCGGCAGTGACCAGCCTTCCGACCCCCTGAACTCGCCCTCCCTTCTTGCTCTGTGAACTCTTTAGACACACAAAACAAACAAACACACAAGGGAGAGAGATTTGGAAGAGGAGGAGGAGAGAGGGGAAGAGACAAAGTGGGTGTGTGGCCTCTCTGGCTCTTCTGTCTGACCCTCTGCCGCCACTGCCATCGGACAGGAGGACCTTCTTGTGTTTTGTGCAACCTCTTGTTTCTGTGCCCCGGCGAGGCCGGAGAGCGGGTGACTTTGGGGGCAGGGGTGGGGAGGGGATGGACGCCCCCAGCTTCCTGTTTGTCCTCTCACCTCAACCCAGCCTCTGGGGGTGGGGAGGTGGGAGGTGACGCCCACCTTTGGGCAGTTCTGTGTGAGGCTAGAGGGAAAGGGTGTGGGCGGTGGGCTGTGGGGCGGCTATGGGGTGGGCTGGAGTTCTCTGCAGAGAGGTCCAACAAGGAAATGCCACCCGTCCCCCCACTGTCCCCCACACCCACCCTTCAGGAGTATGACTAGGCTGGTTCCCCCTGCACTCCGACCTTAGTTTATTTATCTCGCATTTCCATGGGATTAGATTCTCTGGGCAGAATTGAGCCCCCTTAGGGGGAAGCTGATGTCCCCTATGATAATCCCCTTCCCCCCCACCCAGACTTATTCTGAAATGTGAATTTCCTTCCCTGATCGTCCAGCCACTCCCTCCCAGAAAAACTAGCTCTGATTTGAATTTCTCACCTCCTAAGGATCCCTCGGGTTCAGCCCCCAGCCCTCCCTTGGGATTGCAGTATTATTCCAAGCCCCCCGCCCCACCTTCCAGCCTCCCCTCCTGGCCTTCCTCGTTGGGCCTTTCTGATGTCAGGCGGCAGGGGGCGCTGTGACGCTTGTCCTGCTGGAGTGTTTATACTGTGAAATGAGTTGGTCGGACGGTGGGGTGGAGCCGGGTGGGACAGAGCCCTTCCCGAGGGATTGTGTCCCCACGCCCCAAAGCCTTTCCTTGGTCTGCCCTCCCACCTCCTCACCTGCCTTCTTCCTCCCCTCAACAGTGAGTTAGACTCGAGGGAGTGACGAATCCAGAGGAGGGTGACAATTACCCACCCGCGTGGCCTCTCTCTCTCTCCTCAGGACCCCCAGCCCCAAACCTGGGCCTTTTTTCTTTAAGGCTCGTCACCCTTCCCCAGCCTAGGACGCCAACTTCTCCCTCCCCTTGTCACCCCACGTCCTCTCTAGAAAGGGAACGAGGGGGGTCGACATTTTTCTGGAGAAGATTGAAGGGCTGAGGCTTTGTCCCTCCCAACTCCCAATATTTTTGGACTGACAAACTCGAAGGGGCTGAGTTCCCACGATCCCAGCTTCCCATCTCCCAACCCCAGCCCCGAATCTCCCACCCCACCTTTCCCTGTGCTTCTCCTCATGAGCATTTTATCATGAGGCAAATTTATATTTTTTAATATCAGGGGTGAGCCACGCCGCCCTCTGTGCTGCATGGAAAACATTCCACGTGCCCTGTCCTGCGTCTCCTGCCCTGAACCCAGACCCCTCCCATAGCTATTTATCCCTTCCTGGTTTCCGAAAGGCACTTATATCTATTATGTATAAATAAATATATTATATATGGGTGTGTGTGCGCGCGTGTGAGTACGTGAGTGCTTCTGCAACCTCAGCCTAGGTCACGTTGGCCCTAAAAGCGTGCCCTTGAATTGAAAACATTGCTTCTGGAAGCTTTGAATCAGCCTGTCTCTGGCTGTCTCTGTTCTGATTGTCTCAGCCCCTCTGGTTGTTTCTGACAGTCTCTGGCTGTCTCTTTCCTGAATGTCTCTCTCTGTCTGTCTTTTCTCTGCCTGTTTTTACCTGACCATTTCCACCTGTCCCCTTTCTGGCTGTCTCTGATCCTCCAGCTGTCTTCTGACTCTGGGCTTGTTGGGGACATGAGATTTTATTTTTGTGAGTGAGCCTGAGAGATCATAGACTTTTACAATCTGTATCTTTGAGAATTCTGGGTGTAAGTGTGAGTCCATGAGCAGGGCCTGCCCCTGCCAACCACAATTTATTGAATCCCCAACACCCCGCACCCCCCACCCTATGCTGTATTTGTGGTTCTCTTTTTGTATTTTGCACCTAACCCCGGGGGGGGGGAAGGGGGACTGGGGTAGACTGGCACTGGGTCGCTCCCTCCCCCCCTTGGTTCTGCACTGTCGCCAATAAAAAGCCTTTTAAAATGCATCCACCAGGCTGCAGTGTCTGTTTTCTCCCAACACCCGTTACCTGGCTTCCTTTCAGCAAGAGGGAGTGAGGTTAGATTGCTGGTGGAACTACACACACACACACACACACACACGCACAGGAACTCCTACTAGCGAATCAACCTACAGTAGGATGGAAAGAAGCTAGACAGTCAGGGGGACTTTCCATACACATAGCCACTTCTTCCTAATAGAAAAAAGTAAGGAGGCATACCATTAGCCGTTAGGTTTACTATGGAGGATTACTGGTGATGGGGAAACTGATGCTGGACCTTGTATACTCAGTGGATTGAGCAGAAGTTAAACCTTCATAAATGGTACTTAAGAGTGGTTTAAGAATCTGCCCAACAAACTACTAAAGACCACTTAAGTAGTAAGCACTGAGTTTACAGGGTTATATGAACTGCAGAAACTGGGATTACTTTACACTAAAGATGTGTTTCCTTTGGTTTTTCTTGTGACAACTTCTTTTGGGCTATAGACATATTGGAACTCACCCAAGACTGACCAGAAATATTGCCACTTTAATCTGTTCAAAGATCCAGTGAAGTCATCCCTGTTGCAAAATCCAAGCCCTCTCTTATTTGCATAGCAGCAGGCACTCTGGGAATTGAAGTGATGGTCCAGAGGTCACTCAGATGTCTTTAGTAAATGAATAAGCAAGGGAAGTTGTCATGGTGAAATCGATTAATTTATTAATTAATTCAAAATGTGCTAAGCATCTACCTTGTGCCCAGCTCTGCGCTGGGCAGTGTTGGGGACACTGCGGAGACTGAGCCTTGAGCACTGGACAGGGTTGGGGGAGCCCAGCAGGTGTCCCCAACCTGTACTGGGAGTCATGAAAGACTTCCTGGAGGAGAAGACAGCTTGAGACCTAGAGGAAGAATAGAGAGTACAGAAGGGAATAGAAGGCAGAGGATAGCAAGTGCAGACCCGTTGGTGGAGAAAGGGCTTGAAACATTTACTGCAAGAGGTAGAGGTGCATGGTGACTGGAGCAAAAGGTGTGGAGAGAAAGGTTAGCAGAGACAGATTCTGCAGGCGATTAAATTTCCTTGAGGGCACTAGAGAGCCATGGCAGGTTTGGGGCACAAGAGAGGCAGGGGTGGGTTTATGCTCTAGTAAGAACCCTTCTAGCCACCAGACCGAGGGTGGTTGGGAGGGAGAGGAGCAGGACTGGGGCAGGAGATGAGGGAGTAGGCTGGGGTGAAGGCTCAAGGGTGTGAAGAGGGGCCTGGAACAGGGTTAGGGCTGTGGGATCTAGCCACCAGACCGAGGGTGGTTGGGAGGGAGAGGAGCAGGACTGGGGCAGGAGATGAGGGAGGAGGCTGGGGTGAAGGCTCAAGGGTGTGAAGAGGGGCCTGGAACAGGGTTAGGGCTGTGGGATAGAGAAGAGGAGAAAGATTCAAGAGACATTTAGGAGGCAGAACAGATGGGACTTGGTGAGTAGCTAGCTTGGGGAGGACGATACAAGGCAGCAGTACATAGCATGGGCCGGGTGCTCTGAGATCCCTGGGACTGGAGGAATACCAAAGGTGGATGACTTTGGACAAGATACTTCAACTGCCTGACCCTCAGATTCCTCATCTGCAGAACTGGGTAGTTGTGAGGAGTCAGTGAGCTGAGCATGCCAGGGCTCAGTGCGGAGTGAGGGTGCAGTTATTACCGTCCTCATCCGCCACTATTGGGGCCATCCTGATCCCCAGCCTGGAATATCCCCCGCTTCTGCTAGCTTATCCCCTCTCATCCTTTAAGGGTCTGCTTGACTGTTACCCTGATACCCCACCAGGTCAGGTCTCCGTATTAGGTGGCCTCATATGTTCTGTACTACTTTTGCTTGCCAGCAATGATCACCTCTGTAGTCGTTAATTAAATGTGTAATCACATAATGGTTTAAGGTTTGTCTTCCCCACCAGGGCCAGGATTGTCATCACTGTTTCCCCAGCACTGTCCAGTGAGGGGACCGGCTCCGAGCAACCACTCAGCAAATACTTGTTGAATGAGTAAATGAAAGAATGAACAAATGAGTAAATATTAAACTGATTAATAAGTGCATGCGTGATTAAAGAAATGAGTGAGCAAATGACTTTATGAGTAAGCAAGTGAAGGGAAGAAGTCAAGATAATTCCCAAACTGTACATATCCTAGAGTTGTGTAGATGAGTTTTTCTTCATCTTTCTGAGTTGTGTTTTAATATTCCTGGGGGAAAATGTAACTACGGGCACGGACGAAAAACTGCGACGTGAGGACCGCAGGGACCTCTCCAGGTGCAGGCCGGAGGAGCGTCTCCGTGCACAACCAGCGCGGGAACGTTGTCGGATGAAAAAGTGGAACGGCCGCCCGAAAGGTGGAATTGAACCACTCTGTCGCTAGACAGCTACAGGTTTGAAGCCTGCACCCCAGACCACTGAGGATCATCCGGGCGGAGTCCCTCCTCCCCGAGAAGCTATATAAAGCTCATAAATCCTTAACTTTTAGACTCATGGTGATTTGTGGAGAGTGTAGTTCGGAAGGCTATGAAATAGTTACTTTGAATAGTTGTAATTTTCCTATCTCTTTCTTAGATAGATTTCTTCCAAAATGTTGTCTCTGCCCTATATAACGTGAGTCATCCTCGCGCAGGACCTCGGAAGGCTATGAAATAGTTACTTTGAATAGTTGTAATTTTCCTATCTCTTTCTTACGATAGATTTCTTCCAAAATGTTGTCTCTGCCCTATATAACGTGAGTCATCCTCGCGCAGGACATTGCTCATTTAAATGGCGCTGAGCATTCTGGGAAGGGGCGCCTACGGACCTGGCTGCCTGTTAAAGGGCGAAGAGACCCTTTTTCCAAAGTGAAAAGTCAGTGTTTTAAGAGGAGATACTCAGAGTTCAGCATTCAGAAGTCCCTTCCTGGAAAAATACGAATTCTACTCCTGCGGAGGAGTGGGCTTCTGTCAGAGTCTGACTTGTCCCGGCCCCGGAGCCTCTGGGCTGGCAGCTATGAGGCTGGTGCGACACCTGCTGTTCTTCTGTGGAACTGCGGGGACCTACGGAGTCCTGTGTTCGTTCAATGTTTATCGAACGTCCACTGAGTCCCAGGCACTGTCCTACATGCTGGGGATGAAACACATCCTGTCCCCATCGAGTTTAGATGTTAGACACCATCAGTTTCTGCAACTGCGTTTTATGATTGGGGAAACCGAAGCTCAGAAAGGGGTAGTACCATACCCCAGTTCACACGGTCCATCCAACCTGTGCCGTCGTAATTATTGTTACAAGAAGGGTGACCCTTTTATAACCTAAGTTAGTGATCTCTTGATAACAATATTTTCCCGCATGAAGCTCTTCCATGACTTCCATCTTAGAGTAAAAGTCAAAGTTCTCACCCCAGTTTACAAATCTCTATAATAGCACCTTTCACACCTCTGACGCTGTCTGCTAGCCACTTCCCTCACATACCTGGCTTCGGGCATACAGGGGTCTTGCTGCACACATCAGGCATGTTACCTCCTAAGGACCTTTGCATTTGGTGATCCTGCAGCCTGGATCTCCTTTCTTCCACATGTTCACATGGCTCACTGCCTCCCTTCACTCTGGCCTCTGTTCAAACATCGCCACTCAGTGAGGCCTTCCCGAATGACTCAATTTAAAATAGAAAGCCCTGTCACTGTGTCCACTTACGCTGCTGGACTTTTCTCCATCATCCTCATCACCACCTGCCATATTCTACGTCTATTTGCTTATTGTCTGTCTGCTCCCACTAGAATATCAGCTCCACGAAGACCTAGACCCTGGGCTTCCCAGCACAGAGGGTGTCATCTTGAAGACAGAGTGGGTCACCAAGAACATTCAGGAATTCTTACGGGTGGCCCAGGAGTTCAAGCATGACAGATTTGTGACCTGCTCAGAGAAGATCCATGTGGTTGTGACCAAGACGCCTCTCTCTTCCCAAAGAGGCCAGCCTTGGAGCTCATGCAAAGTTGACTGCAGCTGTTCAATGTCAGCCCCTACCAGCTGCAGAGCAAGTGCTTGAAGACCATGCCCTTGGAGCCTAGTACCCCCGTGGACTTCTAGCTGCTAACTCAGCAGGTGATCCAGTGCATCTATGATATTCCCAATACTGCCAAGCAGCTGGTCACCATCACTGCCTGAGAAAAGAAGCAGTGACCACTCTCCCTATACCCTCACCTGCACCCTGGGATCTTATAGGCCATGGGGCTGGGCCACCCCAGACACTAATCCTCACCCCAACAGAGCCACTGGCACAAGTGCCCTTAGTTCTGTCTCTCTCCCCTGGCAGCCAGGAGCCACAGTACCCATCCCCCTTGAGCCCCGAGGGATGGGGAGGTAGGGTGGCAGGAGTTTCTGTCTCCCGCATTCCATGTACCTCCCCCTGTACATAGCACCCCCTCCCTTCTAGTGTGCAGGGGCCTGCAAGCCATCACCCCCAGCTGGGCTGGCCAGTTAGCTCAGATGGATTCCTCTACCAGCCAGTGGCCAAAAAAAAAGGCATCACTCCCAGCCCCTTGCCCACTGGAGCACCTTCAGCAAAGGGTCAGTCAGGACACTCCAAGTGGGGAAGCTCCCCCTACATGCGCCCCACCCCCATGAGCCAGCTCAGCCTTATGTGGGGGTGCTGAGTGGGGGCATCCCCCTCCTTTGTACTTAATCTCTGTGGATGTCCCCACCCTGTAGCCACCAGCCTTCTTGCTGCTCTTTCCTTTAATGGCAAAGGGCCCCTGCCTAGGGCACAGAGCCCAACCTGTGTGCCGGGGTCCCCAGCAGCAAGCACTGTTATAACTTGTTTTCTCTCTCTTCTCCCCACCTCTTAATTTTAACCTTGTGGTAACTGAGTGTCCCTGCGTGCCTGCATGTGAGTGTGCGGGCAGCAATGACGTTCCGGAGGCCTGGTCCATCTGGAGTTTTGAAGGGTGAGGGGACCAGAGCAGTGGGAACAGCGTTGGGGGTCAGCCTCCCTCCCCCACCTGGGGCCCTGGACTGCTGAGGTAACCAGCCGTGATCCTGCCCGCTGCTTCTCCTCATCGCTGCCCCCACTTCTCTATGAACTTGAAACGAGAACCACTTCCCTCCATCTGTCCTCCCTTCCCTTGTGCAGGGCTAATGTGTTCCAGCTGGGGTGAGGACTGAGCACCTGAGCTTGGGGGCTGGCTCCCCAGGGTCCCCAACTCAGCTGGTGGCTGTAGAGCTGAGAGTTCCCTCCCAGTAACCTCTGCAAGGCCAGCATCCCCCCCACCACCACTTCATGCATCTGCTATGGCCCCAACCTCTGAAGGCCTGGGAGCCTCGCTGCAGCCTGGGAAGGCTGGAGAGGCAGACCACAGCACCTACGCACTGGCCCTTGTCCCCGTTCCACCTCTCCCCCAGGGGGCCAGGCCCTACCTGTGTGGTGGTGTGTGTGCTGACTGACAGGTCATGTGTCAGGTACATTGGTATCAAAAATAAATAAGTGACCATGAAAAAAAAAAAAGAGTATCAGCTCCATGAACCTATGGACTTTGTTTTTCTCATTGTTGTATCCCTAGTGCCTAAAATGTGCTTTCAGCATGGAGCAGATGTTCAGTAAATGTTTGTGGGGTGAATGAAAGAATATGATCACCATTTTCCCCTGAGCCTCAGTTTCCCCATCTGTATAACAGGACTAGTACACTAATCTTACTGGAGTAAGTGAGAGGTGCTCAGTAAAGGCTCTTTCAATCTTCGACCTGTTTCCTGCTTCCAGTGGGGGTGCCAGTGATGGGCTTGGGGGCTTTACTCATTCCTGGACCCATGATCTCAGCCGGTCCCTCTTCCCCAACTCTTTGATAGAGACAAATGGGTACTTGGTCTCATAAAAAGTGTAAATAAAGGCATCTACAGAAAAATTTGCTATTTTTTAAATTATATTTACTTCTTTTTCATTCATGTGGTAAAACCTATATATTAGGATTGCCATTTTAAGCTTTTTTTTTTTGCGGCTGGCTGGTATGGGGATTGGAACCTGTGACCTTGGTGTTATTTAAGCATTTTTAAGCATAAAATTGCGTGGAATGAATTACATTCACAATGCTGTGTGACCGCAACCTCTATTTATTTCCAAAGCGGCTGGCTGGTATGGGGATTGGAACCTGTGACCTTGGTGTTATTTAAGCATTTTTAAGCATACAATTGCGTGGAATGAATTACATTCACAATGCTGTGTGACCGCAACCTCTATTTATTTCCAAAACTTTTTTTTTTTTAAGATGACCAGTAAGGGAATCTTAACCCTTGGCTTGGTGTTGTCAGCACCACGCTCAGCCAGTGAGCCAACCGGCCATCCCTATATAGGATCCGAACCCGTGGCCTTGGTGTTATCAGCACCGCACTCTCCCAAGTGAGCCACGGGGCTGGCCTTTTTTTTTTTTTTTTTAAATTTGCAAATTTAAAATATTGTTCCTGCTTGGCAAATCCATATTCAAGATAAGTCCCCTAAGCCCTCTCTGTTTTAATTAGCTGCTGCTA
Source organism: Galeopterus variegatus (assembly GCF_000696425.1). Classification (NCBI taxonomy): domain Eukaryota; kingdom Metazoa; phylum Chordata; class Mammalia; order Dermoptera; family Cynocephalidae; genus Galeopterus; species Galeopterus variegatus. Next base: position 77,237 of record NW_007727684.1, read on the forward strand.
GGCACCCCCTGTATACAAATTCTGCAGCTGTAACTACTACTTGGAACATCGTTATCTGTCTCTGAAAATGTGACATGTGTCACTAGGGGCAAGTGAGATTTTAAGTGGTACACCAACAAACATTTTAAATGTTTATTTTTTTGTTTTTACTTATACTGTTACCTTCTGTTTCTGGCGAGCAATACTGGCGTCCTTTCAAAGTGGTGAAGTAACATTTCTTTTTAAAAGACATTTGCTTTGTTTTTTTTAAATAAACCAATTTAAAGAAAAATATTAGGTAAATAGCAGAAGGTGTGATATAACGATCATGAAGGTTGTGAGGGAATGACTGAGATTTGGGAAATGTCAGAACTAACAATAGCAGCTTCTGTTTACTAAGCATTTATTATATGCCAAGCTTCATGCCAAGAGCTTTACATGTGGGTATAGTTATGGTGACAGTTTTCCATTTCAGTAAACTGAGGCTTTGAGAGGTGAAGTCACTTGCTCAAGGTCTCACAGCCGCTTCATGCCAAGAGCTTTACATGTGGGTATAGTTATGGTGACAATTTTCCATTTCAGTAAACTGAGGCTTTGAGAGGTGAAGTCACTTGCTCAAGGTCTCACAGCCAAGAGGTAGTGAAGGCAGGACTTAAACACAGGCCTGTGGATCTGTCTCCAGTCTCCCCTCTACCTCCTCCTCCTCCTCAGTTAACAGCTTTGGAAACTGAGGCCCAGAGAGGCCGTGAGGTCCTGTACGTGGTCCCAAGGCAGTTGGGGTGGACAGAAGTGGGCAGATGGGAGACATCTGGGAGGTAGTATACACATAGCTTCATGACTGATTAGATGTGGGAAGTGAGGAAGAAGGAGCCCAAGGTCATACCCGGGTGTCTGGCCTGGTGACAACGTGGGCAGTGGGGACGTCCCTGGATTGGAAATCAGATAGAATGAGGAAAAGTTTCGGATATGTTTGGCGGTGGAGGGAGTGGGGCACGGGGCAGTTTTGCAGAAGTCCCTGGACACCTGGGTCTAGGGCTCAGGTGAGATAGCTGCTCAGTGCGCAGAGTGTCTTGAGCCGAGGCTTGGCTAGCCCCGGAATGAGTGATCTCTCAGCGTCTTCCCCTCAATCATTTCATACTCTAAACACATGCTAGAAGGGTCTTCCGCAGAGATGGGGAAAGTTCTCCTGGAGTATCACTTAAGCGCTTTTCAGTGCAGGAAGGTGAAAGCTGGAGGGCGCCGGAAGCACAGGAGGCCTTGGGTTTTCCACAAGAGTCTTTATTACAGTGTAAATCCAAGCTCAGGCCTCGCCTGGGCCCCATGCAAAGCCCAGGCGTTGGGGCTAGTGGCGTCCAGGAGACGCCACCCCCTCACGGCGCCTCCAGCGGCGGGGTCACGGAAGTGCAGGGCGGTGCCCTGCCTAGTCAACTACAAGTCCTAGAAGGCCCTGCGGCCAAGGTGCCTCGCCTTTCCGGGACTCCTAGAGCAGTGCCTCTTGGGAAATGTAGTCCTGGCCGCTCAGGCAATTGGCGCAGATTCCCTGGTCTGAGCGATCCTGACACCCACCGGGGAATGACGGGCCGAGGCGGGGAGAGGATGGGGATGGATGGGAGATGGAGAGGGGCCAGAGGGCTGCAACGGGTGGGGGCAGGCGTTCCGCAGGCAGAGACACCCCTCTCATTCGGCTTTGGCTTTGGATCCAGACACTGCAGCTGCTGCTGAGGCAAGGGCTCCTGTCCCTGGGATCTTAGCTCGGATCCTGAGGGAGAAACGGGTGGGGTCACAAGGTGGGGCAAGAGACCGGGTGGGCATCTGGGAACTAAGAGGAAAGCTGGATGGGGGAACTAGCTAAGAGCCCAAGTCCCTACCCTCCACATAATGGCCTGTGTTGGAATTGTCTCTCACCCTTCTCAGAGAAGGGGGAATTCAGTCCCAGGGGACTTGGGGACAGGAAGCATAGAAAGAAAAAGTTCCCAAGCTCCCCCTTCCCCCTCCCTGTGCCCTTACTTAGCTTTGACGTGGCTCAGTTGACTGTTCACCAACCCCACATACTGGTCGATCTGGGCCTGGAGAGACCAAGAAGGGGTAAAAGAGGGATTGCAGGGGGTTCTTTGCCTTGGTTGGGGGGAGTGGCTCACCACCCCACCTTCAACTCTAAACCTAATAACGTACCCTTGGAAGTTAGTGGTTCAAGTTGTAGGGTCAGTCTGTTGGGCCCCCCTGTGTGTGGGGAGTGATGTGAGGTAGACAACATGAGTGAGGGCCGGCCCGTGGCTCACTCGGGAGAGTGCGGTGCCGATAACACCAAGGCCACGGGTTTGGATCCCATATAGGGCCGGCCCGTGGCTCACTCGGGAGAGTGCGGTGCTGATAACACCAAGGCCATGGGTTTGGATCCCATATAGGGCCGGCCCGTGGCTCACTCGGGAGAGGGCGGTGCCGATAACACCAAGGCCACGGGTTGTGTCTGAGGCAGGGTGACAGTAGAGGGTATTGGTGTTGGTCCACAAGTCCCCGAGTGGGTTAATTTAAATACTACTTTATTCTCTCTTTTTTCTTTTTCTTTTTTTTAAATACTAGTTTAATTTATAGTGTTAGTTGACTTTGTGAGTCTCGATGATTTGGCCTGTGAGGGAGTTAATTAGGACTATATCTCTGGCAGGGAGTGTATCATTTGACTCTCAGCTGGCTGCAGAGGGAGTGTCAGTCTGTCTGCCTGTCCCTGGATAGGCTGGATGTCAATCGATCCTGGTTATGTTAGTGTTCTGGGCAACAGCCATCCCACCAATTGTCAGGCATAAGAGTCAGTCCCTGGCTGTTTCAGGGAGTAAGGGCATCAGCAGGTAGACAGCATGAGTGAGGGCCGGCCCGTGGCTCACTCGGGAGAGGGCGGTGCCGATAACACCAAGGCCACGGGTTCAGATCCCTATATAGGGATGGCCGGTTAGCTCACTTGGGAGAGCGTGGTGCTGACAACACCAAGTCAAGGGTTAAGATCCCCTTACCAGTCATCTTACAACATGAGTGTATGCCAGAGTGTCTGTGTCTTGGGCACAAAGGTTAATCTTTGAGTGAGTCACATGTGTGTGTGCATGTGCGTGTGTCTGAGGCAGGGTGACAGTAGAGGGTATTGGTGTTGGTCCACAAGTCCCCGAGTGGGTTAATTTAAATACTACTTTATTCTCTCTTTTTTCTTTTTCTTTTTTTTAAATACTAGTTTAATTTATAGTGTTAGTTGACTTTGTGAGTCTCGATGATTTGGCCTGTGAGGGAGTTAATTAGGACTATATCTCTGGCAGGGAGTGTATCATTTGACTCTCAGCTGGCTGCAGAGGGAGTGTCAGTCCGTCTGCCTGTCCCTGGATAGGCTGGATGTCAATCGATCCTGGTTATGTTAGTGTTCTGGGCAACAGCCATCCCACCAATTGTCAGGCATAAGAGTCAGTCCCTGGCTGTTTCAGGGAGTAAGGGCATCAGTCAGTCTGCCTGTCTGTCTTTGGATGTTTGTCAGGCTCAGATTATGTGTAGGGCTAGATGGCATCAGTCTGTCTGTCTCCAACTGGAATATATGTCTGCCAGTCTATGGTGGTATCACCTTGAGGTGATCCACGGGGAAAGGGGAAGAAGGCACTCATCTGTCTGCCTGTTTCTGGCTGAGCTGAGTGTTGTTCAGCCTCAAGCTGTATCAGAGAGAGAAGGCATCAGTTAGGCCATCTCTCTCTGGCTAAGACATGCCAGTCAGACCTCAGATCTATCATCAGTAGGAGTATTAGTTAGTCTACCTGCCATGGGTTGGGGTATGTCAGTCAGGTCCTGGCTTTGTCAGGGGACACCATGCAAAATGCCTGTCTCAGGCCGGCCCGTGGCTCACTCGGTAGAGTGCGGTGCTGATAACACCAAGGCCACGGGTTCGGATCCTATATAGGGATGGCTGATTTGCTCACTGGCTGAGCGTGGTGCTGACAACACCAAGCCAAGGGTTGAGATCCCCTTACCGGTCATCTTTAAAAAAAAAAAAAATGTCTGTCTCTGGCTGTTGAAACATATTAGTTAGACTCCAGATCTATGGAGGAAGGGCAGCAGCAAGAACAACTGTGTCTGGCCGGGATATCTGTCAATGGGACCCTGGTTCTAGAAGGGAGGCAGTCAGACCAGCCGTGTTTGGCTAGGGTACTGGCAAGTGAGGGCTTGTCATACTCACCTGGTGCTGCCGATACAGCAGGGGGACAGTGAATAAACTGATCACTCCTGCAGGAACAGAGATGCGGGTCAGGGTTCTCCCAGGCAATTAACAGTTCCATCTGGAGCCCTGGCCCCCACCAAACACCAACAAGCCGCCCCCACCAAACACCAACAAGCCACCCCACCAACCTTGCCCTCCACAGCCTTCCCAGCTTACCCAGAATGAGAAGAGTCAAACCATTGAAGATTGCACCCACGAAGGTCAAGATGTAGAACAGGAGGGCCAGCTGAGGATGAGGGTCAGGGTCAGCACAGCCTGCAGGCTGTGAACTCACCCAGCAATGGCCCTCCCACCCCCCAGGGACACAGAGCTGAATGTTGGAAATACAGGAGGGGGTGGGGGCTTCAGGGCACCTTGAGGGAATCCACGAGGTCTTCTACCAGGAAGAAATGCCGCAGCTGGGTGGCCATAGAGATCACATAGGAGGCAATCTGCTGGGACAAACGTTCTGTCTGCTCGCGAGTCAGGGTCAGGTCCACATCCAGGTAGGCCCTGAAGGGAGAAAGAGGTATGGGGCTACTCAGTGGGTGGATGGAGCTCAATCCAGTGGGGGGAAGGGGGGTGGCTGAAATAAGGGCAAGAAATGGGGGTAGGGGAAAAGACCAGAGTTAGGATTGAGCAACAATTCAAGGGAACCACTTATGAGAGCTGGGATCAAGAGAAGGGATCAAGAATTAAGGGTACAGGTTAGAATCAGAGATTAGGGTTGGGGGTCAGAGGTCAGAACCTGGTTTAAAGTCAGAGTCAGGGACATGTTAGAGGATCAGTACGCAAAAGGAGCAGGATGGGCTAAGGCCAGGGTGAGTTAGTGCCTGATTTGAGGTTACAGGTTATGACTTAGGGTCAGTGCTGGGGTCTGGACAGAGGTTAGGGTCAGGGGCCAGGGGTTCTCACTGGAAGGGGTTGGCTCCATCCCCGCGGTGCACGGCCTGCAGCACTTTGCGGTAAACCCTGAGAGAGATGGTGCCACAGAGCAGCAACAGTGCCACATGGGCGGCCACAGACACGATGCTAAAGTGCAGGAGGCAGAGGAGGGAGACCATGAGGCCTGTGAAGACCACTCCTGATGTCCTTGTGTCCTTCCAGTACAGCAGGTCCGCCACTGTGGAGGAGGGGAAGGCATCAGGCTGGGGCTTGGACCTGACCTGGCTGACACCTTAACATTCCATTTCCTGTCCCATGGTTGAACCATGACTTCACAACACGTCTGTTTGAGTCTTAACCTGATTTCCAATTCTTAGCATCTTCTTTTCCTCCATGCTTGCTTGCCTTCTTCTCACCTGGAAAACCCAAGTTAACCATCTAGCAAGTTCCCTTACTCTTACTCCTGCCCATATAATTATGTGCAGACACACAAATATATACCCATGCTTCTTGGGTGTTGTTTATGAAAAATGAAATTATAGCGCTGGCTGGTTAGCTCATTTGCTTAGAATATGGACCAAGGTCCAGGGTTCAATCCCTATACTAACCAGCTGCCAAAAAAAAAAATATTATATATATGAGAGTATTTCAAAAAGTTCATGGAAAAATAAAACTAAAAAATAATACAAATCTTTCCATGAACTTTTTGAAGACTCCTCATGTGTGTGTATACATATGTATACACACACACACACACACTCTTCTGCATTATGCATATCTCACTCCACTTTTCCTCCTAGAATTCCCTTCTATTCTTAGTTAACTGGAATAGCTCAATTCTTCCTTTTTTAAGCGCCACATGATATTCAGTAGAGTGGCTGTGCCATCGTTCATTTGATTTACCCATGCACCTATTACTGGGTCCTTTGTTTTGTTTCCTAACCCCTTCCTCCAAAACAGGGCTGTAAGCAACACCCTTCTACAGATGTTCTTGCCTCCTGGAGGTCCTGTTTCTTTTTTTCTTTTTCTTTTTTTTTTTAAAAGATGACCGGTAAGGGGATCTTAACCCTTGACTTGGTGTTGTCAGCACCACGCTCAGCCAGTGAGCAAATCAGCCATCCCTATATAGGATCTGAACCCGTGGCCTTGGTGTTATCAGCACCGCACTCTACCGAGTGAGCCACGGGCCGGCCTGAGACAGGCATTTTGCATGGTGTCCCCTGACAAAGCCAGGACCTGACTGACATACCCCAACCCATGGCAGGTAGACTAACTAATACTCCTACTGATGATAGATCTGAGGTCTGACTGGCATGTCTTAGCCGTCCTGTTTCTGAGATAGAATCCCAGGGGCGGAATTGCTGGGTAGACTGGTTATGCTTTTTATTTTTTTTAATGTCATAAATTTGTCAGATTGCTTACTAGTAAGTCTATAACAATTCTTTATTTCCATGAGCAACACGAAAGTGATCTTTTCCGAACATCCTGCCCAGCAATGGCTGTTATGGTTCTTTTAAATTTTTGCCAACCTGACCCGTGTAAAGTGATCTCTCCAAGATAACCTTACCAACACATTTGTGTAAGTCCTAACCGTATTAATAACACCATCCTCCTTTTTAAGCCCTAACTCAAAATTCTGACCCCTTTCTGAGACCCTAAACTCACCTCCCAAGCCCAACCTGAGCCCTGACCAGTGGCCTCCGGACACCAGCCTTTCATCTCATCTAAACTTTAATAATCCTCTCCTTTGAGCCCTGAACCAGGAGCTCAGTACTCCCCTATTTCCTTTCAGACCCTCTCCATCCTTCCAGCCTCACTCCAATCAAACTGATCCACCAGGGTCCCCCTTAGAGACTGACCTCCATCACTTCTCTATACCCCTATACACATCCCCCCATTTACCACTAAACAGGGCAGCCCCACTACCTCCCCAAGGCAGGCGGCGCCAGTGGGTGGGGGAGGGGCCGGGTCGCCTGAGGCGGGGGCTAAGTTTAGGCACGCTGGGGGAGGGGGCCTCGCCCGCAGCTGTGCTGGCTCATCCAGCCCCTGAGTGACAGTGCCGCCTGGGCCTGAGGCGGGGGGAGGGGGCCTCTCTGCTCCTGGGCCCCAGAGCCTTGGCTAGGAGGAGAAGGGACCCCATGCCTCCTCCACCCCTCCCTAAACGCCCCCTCAGTCCCCTTAGCCCCAGCCTGCAGCGCTGGGGAATGTAAGACCGATAGGAAACATCCCCCAGATTTGAGAGGCATCAAAGCGAAACTGAACTCCTTTCTGCCGTCCCCCCAGCACCAGTCCAGCCCGCCGCACAAGCCCACCTTTACTCCCCATCTTGGCTCCAAGTGAGAGGCTGAGGACACCGCTGCTTCTAGGGGATTTTGTCCACTTCAGTAGAACCCGGAGAAGAGAGTACGGGGGCGGGGCCCCTTTGTACCCAGCCAATGGCTGTCCATAGAGGTGGGGACAATTCCAAAGTTGGAACTTTCTTTGTAAACAGCCAAAAGCACTGATGTCTATAGCCGACTCATTCCTAGAGGCGGAGCATATTTTAAAGTAAAGCTGGGCCGATAGGTGTGGTCAGGGAAGAGAAGAGTTTTAGGAGGCGTAGAGTTTACTTGTAAATGTGCCCGGCCACGTCCCGAGAGAGCCTTATGTTTTCAGGGATTTGGTCCTGTCCAGAATCACCCTCTAGGGGGAGCACTCCAGAAGAGGGAGGATTAATTTTTGGCAATCGGCAAATCCTAATGCTTGAAGGAGGCCTAACTTCTCCAGTGGGCGGGCAACTGTATAGAAAGAGACGATAGTAATTTCAGATAACAGGGAAGTCTTTTATAGGGCGGGGCTTATAATGTCTGGCCAGTAGCAATACCTCCCTTCTCTAATACCTCCTCCCTTCTCTACTATCCTCTGTTCCTTTGCTAGGTCGGTCCCTTTTTTTTTTTTTTTTTTTTTTTTTTAAAGATGACTGGTAAGGGGATCTTAAGCCTTGATTTGGTGTTATCAGCACCACGCTCTCCCAAGTGAGCCACGGCCAGCCCGGAGGATTGGAATTTAAAGGGACCAACCTAGGGCCGGCCCTGGCTCACTTGGGAGAGTGTGGTGCTGATAACACCAAGGCCACGGGTTCAGATCCCTATGTGGGGATGGCCCCGGTTAGCTCACTTGGGAGAGTGTGGTGATGACACCAGCAAGTCAAGTCAAGGGTTAAGATCCCCTTACCGGTTGGTTGAATGAATGAATGAATAAACAAATCAGTCAATCAATCAATCAATCAATTCCACTCCTCCCTTCACAAACTCACCTAAAAGGTGTGGCTCCAATGTAAGTTCTGATTGGTCCGTGCTATCGAGGCACTGTCCCGTGATTGGCTCCCGCTCCAGCAGCCCCCAGGGTTCTTCCTCGTCGAGCCTGGGCTGATCAGGACCAGAGTTCGAATCTTGGTATCGGGGTGGGGACGGGGTACGGGCCTGGGAGGTTCCAGAGCCCGGGCTGGGCTGGGGAGTCAAGACCTTGGGTGGCGAGGTCTGAGCAAGTCGAAGTTGTAGGTCCAGTTCTGGCGTGGTAGAGAGAGAGGGCCGTGAGCTTTCTCCTTGGAGGTGTCCCGAGGAGAGAGCACCCACCCCTCATGGCTTTGGTCCTGGTACCACATCTCACCTTCCCCAGCCTCTCCTGCCTCTGATGCGTCGGGCTCCTCGTCTTCCAGAGGGGTGGAACTGCTGGTGGCGGAATCCTCTCCGGATCCCGCTCCCCGGGCCGCCCAGCCCAGCTGGTCTAGCCGGAGCCTCAGGTCCTCGAGGGGCCGCTCAGCCTGAGGGGCAGTGTCGGGGTCACTGCCGCGTCCCGGCTCTGGGGATTGGCTCAGGCTGGGGATGCTCTCCAAGCTGTCGCCCAGGCCGGGCTGAGGGGGTTGGTCTCGTGGTTCCGAGACTGAGCGGCCTTGGGGCCGGGGGCGGCGGGCAGCTGAATCCCTGCGCCCCCCGGAGCCCACTACGCCATCGAAGGCGATGTAGGAGAAGGTCAGCTCCCGGGGGGTGCCCCAGTCCTGCGACGTGGTCTCCTCGTCGTCCTCCGAGAATTCCCGGGCTGTGTGCAGCTCCCGAAAATCTGAGTCGTCGTTCCCTCCTGCAGTGGGTAAAGGAGGGCCCTGAGCTTCTCTGAGCCTGACACCCAGCCCTGACCTCCCTTCAAGTCCCATCCTCACATCCTCCCCCACCACTTACCTTCTGTGGAATCAGGGGTAGAGGAGGCTGTAGAAGGAGCTTCTTCTGTGAGAGGGAAAGAATCGAAGACTCTTAGAAGCTTAGACTGCCCGAATCACAGAACTGTGCCAGTCCTAGAATCTTGGATGGTCCGAATTAAGGAATTTTAGAATATTTGAATCACAATACCTTTAGAACATGCTACACACAGACTGTAAAACCTTAGCATCACTGTCATCAGGAGCTCAGAGTCTTAGAAGTTCAAATCTAGGAATATTAATCTTAGAGCCTTCAAATTAGGAATCTCGGGAGGTTCCAATTCATTTATTCGTTCAACAACCATTTATTGAACAAATACTATGTGCCAGGCACTATTCTAGACTCTGTGATACAGCTGTGAACAAAACAGACTAAATCCCTGCCCTTGTAGAGCTTACACTCTATGAGAGAGATAGACAATAAATAAGTAAATATATAATGTTGGGTGCTGATACGTGTGTGGAGAAAAATAAAAGCAGATTAAGGGAAGAGAAAGTGAAGGGGTGCTGTTTCAGACAGGTTGATCAGGAAGGCTTTTCTGATAAGATGACATTTGAGCAGAAAACTGAATGAAGTGAGTAAGCCATGTGCATGTCTAGGGAAGAGTCCTTCAGGCAGAGGGGAAAGCCAGTGCAAAGGCCCTGAGGCAGGTACTATGCTTGGCATGGTTTAAGAACAGAGAGGTGTGAAGATGTGACTGGAGCAGAATGACTGAGGGGGAAGCGGTGGGAGATGAGAACAGAGAGGTAAGGTGGGCAGACCAGCAGGGCTCGCTTTGAACTTCGAAATACAAGTACAAAGGGAGATCCTAGAATATTGGGATAATACTCTAAAATGCTGAAATCACAAATTCTTAGAATTTTGGCATCTGGACACCCTAGACATTAAAGTGGCTAGATCTGAGATTGCTGAAATCCCCAGCTGTCAGAACCACCCTGTGTGGGACAGAGAATGGTAGACATGGACTGCTAGAGCTGTGAGCTCAGAATTTGTGAGGATCAGACCAGTCGTTTTCAAGTGGGAATTCAGCCCTCAGAGCTAGCTTGGGGATTTGCACACAGTAGATGCTCAATTCTGCTTGGAAATTGAAATCGGACACCCCTCGCCCCCATCTGGTTTCCACGGCTTGGGAATCGGAGGCTTGGAGTGGAGTGGCTCTTCCCCAAGGTTATCACTAATCAGTGGTAAATCTCATTAAGGACCCAGGAGTCCTGTTCTCAACTCAGGGATGGCTGTTTTCTGGGGACAGGGGGGTGGACAATTTGGGCGAGGTCGGGGCTGCCTCTTGGGCAGAAAACGGGGATGAAATGTGAAGACGAGTGATGGGGAGTCAGAACCCTCTTCTCTATCCTGGCTCTACCCCTTCATTCGGCCCCTTCCCTGCCAGCTGCAGCCAGCACCAGGGCCAGGGGACAGCTCCCCGCGGACATCCTCATTCTCGGGCGGGGCCGGGCGGCACATCCCAGCTCCTAGCGCGCCCCCCGCCATCTCTCTCAGTGCCCCTCACCTCTACCCTGTTTCACCCGGTCCTCTGGGTCCGGATGCCCCTGTCGCCACCAGAGCGCGGGGGGAGGGGAGCGCTTCCTTTGTCTCCTTCGCCTCCTCCCCCGATCCCGGCTCTCCCGCGGCCCAACGCGGAGGGGATACCGAGGAGGACCCCACCAGGGCCTCTGGGCCCCACACCAGACTAGAGCCTCCCTCTACTCACTGCAGTGGGCGAAGACCGGCAGGACCTGCCCCATGGCCCCCCTCGGGCCTGCATCAGGACCCCCGCCCACTCCGGCCGCGCCGCCCTGGGCCCGGGGCCGCGGGAGCTCATCTCCGCCGCGCCCACGACGCTGCCGCCATCCTCGCCGCCTCCTCAAAAAAA
>NW_007727684.1:89424-92920 GCF_000696425.1 Galeopterus variegatus
TTACTAGGGGGCGGGGCTAGGAGGGCAGGCGACTGGCCGGGGTCAGGTGGAAAGCTCTCAGGAGGGCGGGGTCTAGACGAAAAGGGGCGCAGCCTCGAGAAGTGGGGAGGAGCCTACGGTAGGGGGAGGGGCCCGGGAGGAAATGGTGAAGGAGCCTAGGAGAGCGTGGGGCGGAGCTAGGGTTGGCATGGAGGAGGTGGAAGACAGATTCTAATGCTCAGAAGTAGGGTCCGGGCCTAGATTTGTAGAGGGAGTGGGACAGAGGGCGGGAAGAAACTTCTGAGGCAAGGCGAGGAGCCCAGACGTCGGTGGGGCTTAAGCCAATACAGAATTATTCAAATAATTGGGAGGGGTCGAAGCCTACAGGCGATGCCAGGATTGCGAAAATAAGAAGGGTCTGAGGCTGTGGGCACGAATGGCTGGGCGTGACCTGGGAGAGAAGGCAACTGAATCCGGGGGCGGGGACCAGAGTGGTGAGTAAAGTAGTGAAAGGCTCTGAGGCTGGGGGCTGACTACTGACGTGCGCGGAGCTTGGACGGAGCAGAATCCAAGGGCGTTGTGCTGTGAATGCAGTCTCTCGAGTTAATTTCTCTGTAACAACGACTGCTTGTGACTCAGTTTCCGTTCCTCTATGACTCAGTTTCCTCTTCTGTCAGTTGGCGATGATGATGTACAATAGTGTGCGACCCATGGCAAACGCTATGTAATAGTTTGTTACTATTTCCATTTTTCCTGACCCGGATCCCAAACTCCGCTTTGAAGGTGCGGGAGAGAAGAGGGCCCGGAGTGCAATTCCTTCTAGTGACCCGATTTGAGTGCAGGTCAAGGGATAGGGAGGAGATTTAGGTGATTTAAAATCTCACCGCAGAGGGGATTAATGGACGGAAGGCGGAGCGGGGGGAGGGGTAGGCTCAGAGGGTGGAGCCTTTCCCCAGGGCCGAAGGATGGCGGCCCTCGCTCGCCTGCTGGAGCGTCTGCTCTGGCCCGCTCGCAAGGAAGAGGAGGCGGAGGAGGAGGAAGAGGAGGCAGGACGCAGGGCCTTCGACGGGCCTCAATCTCTCCTCGCAACGCCGCGATGCGTCCAGCGGCCGCACGGGGGTGTGGCGGCGTCGCGGGGCCTGCGCTTCGGGGCGAGCGCAGCGCAGGGCTGGCGAGCGCACATGGAGGACGCGCACTGCGCTTGGCTAGAATTACCTGGGCTGCCCGCGGGCTGGGCTTTCTTCGCCGTCCTCGACGGCCACGGCGGGGCGAGAGCGGCACGCTTCGGCGCGCGCCACCTGCCAGGCCACGTGCTCGAGGCGCTGGGTCCCGATCCTTGCGAGCCAGAGGGTGTGCGCGGGGCGCTGCGCCGAGCCTTCTTGAGCGCCGACGAGCGCCTGCGCGCACTCTGGCCCCGCGGCGAACCCGGCGGCTCCACGGCTGTGGCGTTGCTGGTTTCTCCGCACTTTCTGTACCTGGCGCACTGCGGGGACTCCCGCGCGGTGCTGAGCCGCGCCGGCGCCGTGGCCTTCAGCACCGAGGACCACCGGCCCCTCCGGCCCCGGGAACGCGAGCGCATCCAAGACGCTGGCGGCACCATCTGCCGCCGGCGCGTCGAGGGCTCCCTGGCTGTGTCCCGAGCACTGGGTGACTTTGCCTACAAGAAGGCTCCGGGGAGGCCCCCCGAGCTGCAGCTCGTTTCCGCGGAGCCTGAGGTGGCCGCACTGGCACGCCGGGCTGAGGACGAGTTCATGCTCCTGGCCTCTGATGGAGTGTGGGACGCGATGTCTGGTGCTGCCCTAGTAGGCCTGGTGGCATCGCGCCTCCGCTTGGGCCTGGCCCCAGAGCTTCTCTGCGCGCAGCTGTTGGACACGTGTCTGTGCAAGGTCGTGGGGGCGGAGCGTGGAATCCTTGAGGCTTGGTGCAGTAAAGGAGAAGAACCTCAGGGTTTGGGGGAGGAAGTGTTTTGATGGAGAGGCAAGAATACAGCTAGAGGGCCTGCCCGGTGGCGCACTGCTACAGTGGGCCGCTTGTGAGCCCGGCGGCGCTCCCGCCGAGGGTTCGGATCCCACATACAGACCGGTTCCCGCTCACTGGCTGAGCGAGGTGCGGACGCGACACCGAGGGTTGCGATCCCGTTGCCGTCCTGGTCCGGTTCGGGCGCGACACTGAGGGTTGCGATCCGTTGCCGGTCACGAAAAAAGACAAAAAGGAAAAAAAAAAAAAGAATACAGCTAGAGAAGAAGGGGGTGGGGCTCAACCAAAGGGCATTTGCTGGAATGGGCAGGGTCAAAATACCGAGAAGGCGGAGCCTGAGGAAAGTTTTAGGCACAATGGGAGAGTAGCAGCTTTCGATAGGTAAGTGGGAAGGATTTAAGAGAAAGGGCGTGTTCTTTTGGAATGGGGCGGTTCTAGGACGCAGGGGCAGGGCCTAACGTGTGCTTAGTGCTAGAAGATGAAAGAGCAGCTAGGCAGCAGAGTGGGCGGGACTTCAGAGAATGGGCGTAGTTCTCTTTAATAGGGTGGGTTTAGAACTGGGAAGGGGCGTGGTCTAGGGATTGGTCCAAATGGGAGAGGACTGGCAAATGGGCAGACTTGAGAGAAATGGACATAACCAGGGCCGGCCCGGTGGCGCACTGGAGAGTGCGCCGCTTGGGAGCGCGGCGGCACTCCCGCCGAGGGTTCGGATCCCATGTGGAGACCGGTTCCCGCTCACTGGCTGAGCCCGGTGCCGGTGCAATACTGAGGGTTGCGATCCCGTTGCCGGTCAGTAAAAAAGACAAAAAAAGGGAAAAAAAAAAAAAAAAAAAAGAAATGGACATAACCAGATTGAGGAGGGGGATCAATACTGGGATTATTGAGCTCTGCCTTCAACTCCCTCCAACCGGGCTCCCTTTTCTCCACCTTCTCCAGGGCAGCCTGGACAACATGACCTGCATCCTGGTCTGCTTCGCAGGGGCCCCCAGGCCTTGTGAGGAGGCGATTAGGAGGGAGCTAGCGCTGGACGCAGCCCTGGGCCGCAAAGTCGCTGGTGAGAAGGCACCCCAAGGCCAGCGGGAGGGCTGATCGCCAAGCCGGGGATCTCCCATAACTTTTGCCTCCTTTTCAGAACTGTGTGCCTCCGCTCAGGAGCCCCCCAGCCTAAATACAGTTTTCAGGACTCTGGCCTCAGAGGACATCCCGCATTTACCTCCTGGGGGAGGGCTAGACTGCAAGTGAGTTGGGGTGAGATGGGGGGTGCGGGAGGGGTGGTAGGAAGAGGGTCCCCTCCTGAGGGCATTCCTCCGCTTTCCAGGGCCACTGTCATCGCTGAAGCTTATTCTCACCTCTGCCCGGCCTCAGAAGTGTGTTGGGAGGTAAGGACCTTGTGTTCTTGAATGTTTTTTTTAGGAGCATGTATTAGTCCGTTTTGTGTTGCTATAACAGAACAACCTGAAAAACTGGGTAATTTATAAAGAAGAGAGGTTTATTTGGCTTACGATTCTGGGACAGCTGCATCTGGGACGGGCCTCAGGCT
>NW_007727684.1:93428-95418 GCF_000696425.1 Galeopterus variegatus
CCCTATATAGGATCCGAACCCGCGGCCTTAGTGTTATCAGCACCGCACTCTACCGAGTGAGTGAGCCACGGGCGGCCCAGTGCCAGGGTCTTTTTAAGCAACGAGCTCTCGCGGGAACTAATAGAGCGAGAACTCACTCATTAATACCCCCTCCCCGAGGGACAGCATTAATCCATTCATGAGGGATCCGCCCCCATGACTCAATCAGTTTCCAACACTGCCATATTAAAGATCAAATTTCCACATGAGTTTTGGAGGGGACAACACATCCAAACTCCATCAGAGCATGTAGCCCAGTCCCCCTACCCCGCTTAGTGATGGGGAAGTTGAAGGCACTGAGTATAAGGGACTTCCCAATATGTTAATACATTCTCACTCTTGGCCCTGAAGCATTGTACTAGGCATGATAGGGGGATGCAGGTGCAGAAGCGAAGAGATTGTGCTTCCCTTCCAAGAAATGTAGCCCCTGCAATGTTCTTTAAACTCATCATCACAAATACCCAATCCCCCATCCAGGAAGAAGGCGGAAATTTTCAGAGAATGTTAATGACCAAATCGAAGGCCTGAATGCACAATAGAGACCATCAGGACATCTCTGAGATGATGAGAGGCTGTAATTGAGCCCAGATATCAGAGGAAATTTGGAGATGTCCAAAGAGAAAGTGGGTGGACTAAGGCATTGGGTAGGAGTGAGGAAGGAAATGTGATGGAGGAAGCTAATGCCAGAGCCCCAGGGCTTTTGCATGGCAGAAAAGGGAGCTTGGTTATTATCATGTGGATGAGAGAGGATTGTTGATAATTTCTCAGCAACTGAAGGAGGTATTTGTCAGGATTCTTTTGAGTTGTGAGTCACAGCAACCCAGTCCAACCTGCGAAAGCAAAAGAGGGATTTACTGGGCCATGTAATTGAAGAGTTCAGGATCTTAAGACATGGCTGCCTCCAGTTATCAGATAATGTCATCAGGAACTGTCTCAGCTTTATCAGGGTACTTCAAAAAGTTCATGGAAAGATTTGTATTATCTTTCAATTCTATTTTCTCTGAGTTGGTTTTATTCCCCTGCAGGGTTTCCTCACGAAGCAGCAGAGAGTTGCTGCTCCATGCTCATATCCCACCAGCCTACCATCCCCAGTGGAGAGAGCTTGCCAATTTCCTAGTAGTTACAGTAGTGGTCCCAGGGCCAGTTCTCCATGGAGACACTGGGTCACATGCCTGACCAGTCACTGTGTCCCTGATTGGCCAGGCTGGGGTCACATGCCCAACCTTAGTGCTTGGGGTTGGGGTCCACTCCACCAAAACTGATGGATTGAGAGGTGGTATATGGTAGTCCCCCAGAGGAAAAGAGGGGGCTGGATGGTTAGTTCAGTTGGTTAGAATGTGGTGCTAAGACCAAGGTCCAGGGTTTTTTATCTCTGTACTGGCCAGCCACCGGGAAAAAAAAAAAATAATAATAATAATTAAATAGGAGTGCTGCTTCCAGAAGACAGGGGAGTAGGTGCTGAGAGGCAAGAAGGGATTCCTATCACCCTCTCCCACGTTATGTGTTACAGAAGGGGCAGGATGTGGCTGGGAAGCCCAGCAGTACCCATTCGAACTCTGCCTTGGACTTGGAGGCCTGACAGCTGTCATCCTTTGGGGACCCTCTGCTCAACTGGGGTCCTAAGGGAACTAAAGAACTAAGGAAGGAAACTGTCCTCTTCCCCAGCTATGTGGACCAGTGGAAGGAAGACAAGCTGATGGAGGAACCCCAGAATGCTTATTTCTCCTTCTCCTACTTCCCCTTCACAGAAAAGTCTTATGAGAGGGGAAATTCCACTACCATCCAGACCAAAAAAACCCCAACGAAATGTTTTTTTTTTTTTTTTTAAAGATGACCGGTAGGGGGCCGGCCTGTGGCTCACTCGGGAGAGTGCGGTGCTGATAACACCAAGGCCACGGGTTCGGATCCCACATAGGGATGGCCGGTTGCTCACTGGGTGGGCGTGGTGCTC
>NW_007727684.1:96303-118485 GCF_000696425.1 Galeopterus variegatus
TCAAAATCCAGTACATTGGGGGCCGGCCTGTGGCTCACTCGGGAGAGTGCGGTGCTGATAACACCAAGGCCACGGGTTCGGATCCCACATAGGGATGGCCGGTTCGCTCACTGGCTGGGCGTGGTGCTCACAACACCAAGTCAAGGGTTAAGATCCCCTTACCGGTCATCTTTTAAAAAAATAAAATAAAATAAAGATGACCGGTAAGGGGATCTTAACCCTTGACTTGGTGTTGTCAACACCACGCTCAGCCAGTGAGCGAACCGGCCATCCCTATGTGGGATCCGAACCCGTGGCCTTGGTGTTATCAGCACCGCACTCTCCCGAGTGAGCCACGCCCGGCCCCCAACGAAATGTTTTTGAAATATTTAGAGCTAAACAGATCCTGACAGATCACAAGTTCAATAATCTTTTAAAAAATTTTTTATCTGTTTTCTGGGGGACATAGGGGAGAGTTATTATTAAATTTTAATTACATAAGTGATTCCAAATACATTTTCTTGTAAAAAACAAACAAACAAACATTATTTGCCTAGCCATTTAGCAAATGTGTATTGGGCACCTGCTATGTGTCAGGTCCTGCCCACAGCAATGAACCAGACCAATCCACCCAGATTCTTGCCCCTTTGGGGCCAACCTTCTAAAGTTGGGGAGACAGCAAACAAGGGAACCAATAAAGTGTTACCAGAAAAGTAAAACAGAAGGACATGATAAGAAAATGACTAGGGGAACTACTTTTTTTATTTTAATTTTTAAGTTTTTAAAATATTAATTTAATTAAATTAGCATTTGAATGGTTAATAAGTTCATTTGGTCTGAAAGTCAAAGGGTACAACATGATCTACAGTGAAAAAAGTCTTTCTCTATCCCCTGCCCTCCAGCCACTCCATTTTTCCATCTGGGGGTAGCTGCTTTATTTATTTATTTATTTATTTTATTTATTTATTTTTTTTTATAAGATGACCGGTAAGGGAATCTTAACCCTTGACTTGGTGTTGTCAGCACCACGCTCACCCAGTGAGCCCAACAGCCATCCCTATATGGGATCCGAACCTGTGGCCTTGGTGTTATCAGCACCTCACTCTCCCGAGTGAGTCATGGGCCGGCCCATGGGGGTAGCTTCTTTAAATGGGGGATCAGGGAAGGTCTCTGAGGAGGGGTCAATTGAGGAAAGACCAGCCATGCAAATACCCTGGAGAAGAGTGTCCCCAAGGCAGAGGGAACAGTCAGTGCAAAGGCCTAGTAGCGGGACTGAATTTGCATTTTCAAGAGGAGGCCTGAGATCTCTGTGACCACCGAATTCCCTAAAATCCCACTAGCCATTCCACTGGTAATCACTGCAATGAGCTCGAAGTGGATTTTTCTAAACGTTTTACTCTGAATGTACACACATATAATGCTTCTTTGGTGTTTCATTTAGCAACTTTTTTTTTCACTCAATAGTACATTGAAGACTTCTTCCATGTTATTTACACAACTTATTCTTTTTAATTGCTGCCTAGTGCTTCAGTCAAGGGATGTGCAAGGTTTCACTATGCTCCCCTCTCTTGACTTTTTTTTTTTCCTTTTTACTCCTTTTCTTTTCTTTTCTTCTTTTTTAAAGATGACGGGTAAGGGGATCTTAACCCTTGGCTTGGTGCTGTCTGCACCATGCTCAGCCAGTGAGCAAACTGGCCATCCCTATATGGGGATCTGAACCCGTGGCCTTGTTGTTATCAGCACCACACTCTCCCGAGTGAGCCACGGGGCCAGCCCTTTACTCCTTTTCTTGATGGACATTTAAGCTATTTTCAGTTTCTTGGTCAGGCTCCTCCTGTACATATGCAAGAGTTCTCTAGTGTAGGGATCTTTCTACCTTGCTACTTGAGCTAAGAATAGTTTTTACATTTTTAAAGGGTTGCTTGTTAGCTCAGTTGGTTAGAGCATGGTGCTGATAACATGAAGTTCCAGGGTTCAATCCCTGTACCAGCCAGCCACCCCCTACCCTCAAATAAAACACTGTAAAAAAAACACACACACACACACAAAAAAACATATATGTATATGAGAACCAGACCCTTTGTCCAATACGTCTTAAATATTTACTATTTGCACCTTTATAGAAAACGTTTGCTGACTCTTGTTATAGTTAGTGCGGGTGGCACCCAGAAATGCTTCCCCTACCATTTCACAGATGGGAAAGCTGAGACCTAGAGAGGAGAAAGGACTTGCCCAAGAACACACAGAACTGGTTTTCATTCAGTTGGATCAGTATAGACTTGCTCTTCAGGGCCTAGCTGGGTTGGGTGAGGCCCAGAAATTAATTAAGTCTACCCTGCGCCCACAAAGAACTCACAGCCTGAGGAGACACAGAGAAAAACAGTTATACTTAGTTGGATCAGGGTTCATAGTCTCCCAGAGTGGGGTGGAGAATGGGAGAGGGGTACTCACTTCTTCAAGGAATTAATGTCAGAGCTTGGCCTAGAAGGATGAGGCATTTCCCAAGTATACTGCAGGACAGCACCCTGGCGGAGGACTCGGCTTGGACAAAGGCTAGGAAGGTTGATTTTCTCACCTAGTGAGCTGGGCCCTGAGAATTGTTGGTTTTACACTCATGCCTTGGCTTTCGAGGTTCTGGGGGTCAGGCAAGAGGGCCATAGGGCAGATTTATTCGCTGTCTACAGGCCTCAGTTTATCCATTTGTGCAAGTGATTTCCGTGGGCTTGGGCACCTCACCCAGGCCAGGTGGCGCTGTACGGGTGGGGTGTGGCCACATGGATGACGTCATTTGAGGCGGGGCCTGCAGGACCCACTGCAGAAGCCTTGGAGGGTGTCTGGGCTGAGCCCAGAACCCAGGTGTGGGGACAGGGACCTCCGGGAGGGTCTCCCCACCTCTTTTCCCACCCGATTTCTGGGTTGATCCCGCCGTCCTTCGCGGGCGAAACTGAATCATAGCGGGGCGTGTGTGGGGAGGGGGTCGGGGGCTTCATCCGCACAGGAACCCGGCGTCCCACCCCCACCCTTGCACTCTCCGCCAATTTCCATCTCCACCCCCACCCCCAACCCCCTCCGACCCTGCGGCCGTGAGTCAGCGGCCGGCCGCGCCCCCACGGGCCACTTCCTTCTCACCTTCCCCGGGCGGGCGGAGGGCAGTGAGAGGAGGGCACCTCCCACCCTCCCCGTCCTGAGAGGGGGAAGCGGCTTACCCCTCAGTAACCCCTCATACACAGGCAGAGAAGAGAGACGTTGGGCGGCCCGAGCTGGCACTTAAGAGAGAAAATTTGAGAAACCCCTTGCATAGCCAGAGAATTCTTCTAGCCCATCAAATTGAGCAGGATATTAAGAAATGGAGAAGTCGATGGGAAGAGTAGGACGGGGGACATTGTGCTGTCAATGAGATCACCCGAAGAATCCCCATAGCGGGAGAGAACTAGGGATCAAGGAAAATATCTTCCTCTCCACCAAGGTTGCCTCCCATTTTAGGAGTGAAGCCGAAAATGCACCTCTGTGGAATAACGTTGGGGAAAGAGCGAAATTGCGGAAGTCGAGAGTTTCGCGTTGCCCTTTTAAGCGCCCTCCATCCCTCGCTTGGAGGTGTCCGCGGCCCCTTTAAGGCGCGGGGCATTATGGGTGCGGGGAGGGGAATTTTGGAACGAAATGTAGCGAAGAGAAGTACAGTAGTAAGAGTAACGTTGTAGCCGCCGCCGGCCAAGGGGGCGCGCCGGGAGGAGACGCCGCACCCCCCTTTTGACTTAGGGACTCCCCCATCAAACCACCAGAGGGAGGAGGCGCCCGAGGACCCGCCCCGGCCCGGTCCCCGTTTCCCCCCAGGAAGCCGGACTCTATGGGGCGGGACCCTGGGGGAGACTAAGCAGAACCTGGAGCCAGCCCCGAAGCTCTGAACCTCGAGCCCGGGGCGCCCCGGGAGCACCTACCCCGTGGGCGCGCCGACCGCACGTCGAGCAGCCATGAGGTGAGCCCCGAACTGCCCCCTGACCCTTCCCCGCCCGGCGCGGGCTCCCTGCCCCGCCTTTGTCCCCCTTCTCCCCAGCTCGCTCCGGGCTGGAATTTGGGGACAGGGCATTGGAAGCCTCAGATTTGGGCCAGACCCCCTTGAAGATTCCAAATATTGACCACCTCCCCATTACTCCCAAGGCTCGGAGTGGTGCCGGTAAGGTTCTCCTGGGAGCCCTTAGATTTGGGGGCGCTTCTAGGACTCCCGAAATTTAAAGACTTTCTCAGAGGACCTCCACGTCGGCAGATACTTCCCGCAGGGATGCCAGGATTTAGGCAGGGCTCAGACTGTCCCCAAACCTAAAAGTGAAGTCCGGGAGGGATTTTGGGGGGCCGGTTCGGGAGACCCAGGAATGTGGAAGAGAGACTGACACGCAGACCCTGGTTCGCAGGTCCCGGTTTGCGTAACGCTGGAAAAAGACTCCCCAACTGGGACAGCACTCCTTAACTTCGGGGGTACTTCTTAACCCCCTAAATTTGGGGGGTATCCTTAGGTCCCCCTGTGGAGGAGGTTAGCGTGAACAGACCCAAGTACCCAGACGCAGTCTCAAGGACTCCTTTCCTCGGTCGCGCCGCTCACACCATCTGCTTAGAACAGGCAGTGCCTAGGAGCGAGCGAGCGCTCTGGGCGGAGGGCGGCTCCCCGGCCCTTGGGCCCGAAGGGCGGCCCCTCTCCCCACCTGCGCGGCCCTGGGGGAAGGGGGGCCTTTGTCTTCCTGACTCACCTGTCGAGACAGCTGGTGTCGGGGGCAGGCAAGGAGCGCTGGTGGGCCGGCTGCTTCCCCACCACGGCCTATCCCACTTTGCTCACCCCCCCCACCTCCAGCCATGGGGAGCCGTGGGATTGGAGAAGGGGGCGCTGGAAAGCTTCAAGGTCATAGCCCTCTCTCACAGGGACCCAGGCTTCCCAGACAGTTCCAACTGTCTTCCCAAGAATTTAATCCTGGGGGTGGGGAATCCAAGGGACCCAGGGATTTTGTCTTACGCGGGCCTCCCCCGATCTCCTGGGCTCACCTGAGGGCGGGGCCAGTGCAGGCTGAAGGAGCCGACTAGGCACCTCCTCCCCAATCGCCCCTCCTCCACCCCCCCCCATAGTCTCTCCCTTGGGTCCAGAGCCTGACAATACTATCTCCCTTCCTCCACTCTCTCTGGGACTTCCTGCCCCAAAGCCCCCTGCCTGAGGGCAGGCCCCTGGGGACGGCTGGGGATTAACTCCCTGATGCCCACGTCCTCGCACTTCCCCCACATCCCCCACACCCCTGGCCTCTGACATGGGGTGTCATTCCTTTTTATGATCATTAGGGAACCCCCTTCCCGCGTTTGCTTTTTCTTTTCTTTTCTTTTCTTTTTTTTCTTTTTTAAAGATGACCGGTAAGGGGATCTCAACCCTTGACTTGGTGTCAGCCAGTGAGCAAACCGGCCATCCCTATATGGGATCCAAACCCACGGCCTTGGTGTTATCAGCACCGCACTCTACCGAGTGAGCCACGGGCCGGTCCTACCGCGTTTGTTTTTTCTGATGTGAAAAAGATTGTTGGAAAATTTGGAGCAAGGGGACACCCACAGACACCTTCAAGACTTCCTGCCTATCCTTTCCCCGTTATAGCAACATCCCTTCAGGATCTGCCTGGAGAGGGGGCAGTTTGTGGGAGCGAGCCTCTCTCCCATCACCGTCTTCCCCGGAGACTCTTCTCTCCCACTGCCCCCCAGCCCCGCCCCTCACCCCCACCCCTGGGCGTTTCCGGTTCCAGGCACCATGGAAGGCGGATGGCGGATGTCCGAGTTAGTGCTGCCTCTCTCACTGTGCGACCGTAAAAGGGCAGGAGCAGTGTCTGGGCCGGCCTCCTGCCTTCCCTCCTCCCCCCACCAGCCCTGCAGGCCCTGGTCCTCCCACAGGGCCCCTCTCTTGCTTTGGCCATGGCCAAACCTCCTGCCTCCTGGGAGGTGGGCGGAGTTGAGCTGATGCCAGTCCCACCAGAGGGTCACTCACACCTTCTGAGGGATCTCTCCTGCTGGTGGTCACCCCACTTCCTGGGGTATGCCCGTTCTTCTAGGACACCCAGGATTCAAAACGACCCGTGCCCCTATTATTCCCAGCTGGGGAAACTGAGGCTCAAAGAGAGAAAGGGCTGGCCCAAGATCCCTGAGAAATTCTTAGGCGGTGTTGGGGGAGGGGAAGAGGCTGGGATCCTTTAATTGTTGGCTGGTTTGACTGGGGACAGTCCTGGGGGCAATTGGAAGAGAAGATGTTAAGATGGAAAATTACAAGATATACTTATTTTTCTCCCAGTTTGGCAAATATTTTTGTTGAGTGTCTTCTGTGTCTGGGACTCGGAGCAGGGATTCTGGGAAGCGGGGCAGAGGTCTGGGGGCAGAAGGGATTCAAGGAAGAATTTGGGTCTATTCTTTCCTCTTTCAATAATAGTACTTATTATTCTTATTTTATTTGAAAGCAATGATAGGAGAACACTTATTCAAGCATCTACTTCGTGCCAGGCACTGTACTAGGTTCCTGATGCAATTTAACCCTCACAATTCTAAGAGATCAGCACTATTACAACCTTGTGTCTCCATCATATCTCCCCTCCTCCCCCACCCCAGGCCCCAGTTTATATATGGGAGAACTGAAACACGGAGAAGTTAAGCAAATTACCTATTAAAGTCAAACAGTTTGGAAGTGGCCAAGCTTGAATTTGAATCCAGGACTGTTTCCAAACTATTATGCTATTAAGAAAAAGGAAAATTAAAACTTTAGTATTTTTTTTTATTAAAGTACAAATGCTTTCACTGTAAAAACATGTAATATACTTCAGATAAAAAAAGGCTGGCCAGTTAACTCAGTTGGTTAGACTGTGGTGTTGTAATACCAAGGTTCAGATCCCCTAACCAGCCCGCTGCCTAAAAGTGAAAAAAACCCAACAGGGAAGCTCTACCATCCTGGTCACTTATGAGAAACTGAGGCCCACCAGGGAGGACGGACTAGAGTGAGCCCACACAAGCCCCACAGACCCTAGATTTGGTTTCCTACCCAGGGTTGCTTCAAAGAAGATTTATAGTTTGGGAAGTTATGTGTGTATATTACAGGTTTTATGGTATAAGGAGGCTATGAGGTAAGTTTGGGGCATGGGGGACAGTGAAGAGAAGAGCAAGACTCGAGTCTGGAAGGTTTATGTAAACTGGAGTCACTGCTTGATTACCTGTGGTCATGGGAAGGTCTCTTCGTCCTGTTTTGACTCTCAGCTCTGAAGTGTGCCAAGTTCCAGGTCCTGAGCTTAGGGCTTTTTGTCCATTACCTCTCTTAATATTTACAACAAACCCAGTGAGTTATGGTTTCCAAGACTGGAAACTGAGGCTCAGAGAGTTGAAACCCACATAGCAAAGAGATGACTTGAACCCTCTTTCATTCACCACTAGAGTTTTCCAAAATGTAGGGACTTGTGAGATGGGTGAGTCCTAGGCTGTCTTGGGGTTAGGCTCTCTCATGTCAAATGGAGGGTGCAAGACCCCCAGAGACCACTGGAATCAGGTGGACCCAGTTTCAATATTATCCCCCCCCCACTTCCTGGCTGTGGGATTTTCCATTACAGCTTTTGCCTATTTTTTGAACTTAAGTAATGAATTAGGTTTTTACAGGTAATGCCAGCCCATGATAAAAAAGAAAAGAAATAATGAAGCAGTTCAAAGGGTAAACAGTGTAAAATGTCCATTTCCTCCCTCGCCATTCCCCTCCTCAGAGGCAGCCAGAGTTAGCTCCTGAGTAGCAGCCTCTGCATATATCATCACTCTGTGTGCAAATATATTTATGTCCTCCCCACCTTTTTTTTTTAAACCTCTGATACACTCTACTTTGTGACGTGTGTTTTAAAAATGTTATCATAGCTGTTTCCTCGTCTTTAAATGAGGTTAGGAACTTGGGCAGACTTGGGTTCAAATATGAGCCCCTCTGCTTACTTGCTGTGTGACCTGGGGCAGGTGTCTTTGCCTCTGTGATCTCAGTTTATTTGTCAAAAGAGTAAGCATCAGAGTCCATCTCGTAAGTTCATAGAGAGGTTCACCATGGAAACTGGAGCCCAGCACCTAGAACAGTGTCTGGGACACAGTCTAACCAATAAATGTCAGCTGCCACTGTTAAGGGTTTGCCTTTTTTACAGATGTGTCTATTTAACAACTACTGAGTACCTACGGTGTGCTGGGCACCATTATAGGTTCTGGAGAAACAGCAATGAACATAAGGGACAAAAAATCCCTGCCCCCATGAACCTGACATTTTGGTAGGAGAGACAAACGATAAATAAATATTGTGTCAGGCAGGGATGGCTGCTATGAAATATGCAATAGGGAATGAGAGGGAGAGAAGCTTTTCGAGATGAGGCAGTCAGGGAGGGCTTCTGTAACATTTAAGCAGAGAACTGAAGGAGGTGAGAATCCAGGCCTGAGGAAGAACAGTGCACAGGCCTGAGGCAGGAGTGTGTCTGGCATGTTGAAGAAGCAGTACTGAAGCTGTGGTACAGGGAGGAAAGAAATGAGATCAGAGAGCACACAGATCAGGCAGGCTGAGGAAAGAACTTGGCTTCTATTCTGCAGGAGCCCTGAGCTTCCAAGAAGAGAAGGGACACCATCCGCCTTGTGTTCTAACAGGATGCTGCTATAATGGGGATACTGCAACCTGGAGAGGGGCAGGACCAGCCCAGGGTCCCCTAGCAGCTGCCCAGCTCTCTGGCCAGGCCAGAGCCTCAGCAGGGCAGGGCTGCCTGGGAGAACAAAGTGCAGCAGGGTGGGGCAGTGACAGCCCTGGGCACCTAGCCAGAGTCTGCCCTGGGTGTGGGTGGCAGGTATGGGTGAGGCCTTAACCCTGCCCTGCCAGGGGCTGCAGGAGCCACAAACAGCCCTGAAGCTGCACTTGTCTGGAAATGGCACCTGGTGTTTGGGTAGGGCCCACACAGTCCCCAGTGGTTAAGACTGTGGACTTGGGAGCCAGATGGCCTGGGTTCAAATCCTCACTTTGCCATTTACTAGCTGTGTGACTGTGGGCAAGTCACTCAACCTCTCTTGGCCTCCATTTGTAGTCCTCACCTGCAAAATGAGGATGAAATAGTGACCATGTTGAAGGACGGCAGTGAGAAAGGTCTTAGGGTGCCTGACCCAGCTGAAGTGCCTGATAAGAGGGAGATGCCACAATTATGTAAACTTGGGGGTGCTAGGCTTGGTCCCAAGCCTGAGACCCGGAGCTGGGTCTGCTGAGGGATTTGCCTTGACTTTCACAGCATCAGTGTCATGCCCCAGCCCCCAGTCCCCAGTCCCCAGCCCCAGTAGAGAAAAAGCCATTGGAGGCAGGGGGAGTGGGTATAATTTTCTCTCCCCGGAAACCTCTGACCACCAACTTCCTCTTTTCAGGAAACAGTCTGGTGGGGGTGGGGCAGAGAGCTGTGCTTCCCCCTCCTCTGTGGGTGACCTTGGGCAAGTCACTTCCTGTCTGGGAGCCTGAGTTTCCTTATTGGGGGGGGGGGGAATTGAACCTCCCAGAAGGACTGGTGGGGGTTCCCAAGGGATGTAGCTTTCCAGGGCCCCAACAGTGCCTGTCCAGGGTGATGGTGAGGGATGCTGACCGTTACTGAGTGCTTAGTACATGCCAAGCGCTATACTGAGCAATGTAAGTGCCCAGACTGATTTATTCCTTCCCCCTGCCACTTGGGAGGTGGAGACTGTCTTTTCCCCAGTTTGTAGTTGAGGAAGATGAGTTTTTGAGTGGGAAGGTCGCTTGCCTAAGTCACATGGAATAGGTGGCTCTGCAGGGATTTGAACCCTGGTTTGTGGATGTCAGATCCTGAACTCAGAACCAATTTACTGATGCCTCCCCTCAAGGCTGAGCCAGAGGCCTCCTTCTCCAGGAAGTCCTCCCTGACTCCCAAGGCTGGGGCAGGCACTCCCTCTGAACACCCCTGGACCCTGGGCTCTTGGGTCCTAGCCCTGGGTCATCATTGGGGATGGGTCTGTGTCCTACACCAGACTGTGAGCCCCAGGAGGGTGGTGCTGGGACTATCAGGGTCACAGCTATGTGTTTGTTCCCACCCCAACCCAATATGGGCCTGACACAGAGCAGGGAGTGTCCACCAAATGGCTCTTAGTGCCCTGGGGAACTGGATGGATGGTGTGGGCAGGAGGGACTCCCTCTGGGGGAAGAGCCAGGGGTCTGAGATCAGTCCCAACTTACCGCAGGCCTTACATCCTTCCCTTCCCTAATCCTCAGCTTCTTCCTCTGATGTGAGCAGGCACACGTGGCGTGGGGTGGGGGGTGGGAGAGGTCTAAGCACCCTGATAAACATAGGGAAACTGAGGTCAGGCAGGGACTTGGTGGCTAGTGTAGCTCAGAGCTCCTGCCCCCCTCCTCCCAGCTTCTCCCACCTCCAGCCCTCACTGTATCTACCCGTATCTCCCTCCCTGTCTGTCTTGGTCTCCTCCATCTCTGTCTGTCTGTCTGCCTGTCTCTCCATCTTTATCTCTTTCTCTGTCTGCCCCCTGCCTGTCTATCTCTTTTCCCCACCCCACCCCACCCCACCCCTGCCTGTCTGTCTGTCTGTCTGTCTTCCAGTCCATCCCTCTCCCCTTTGTCAATCTGACTCTCCCTTTCTTACCTCTCTCTTCATGTCTGTCTCTTCCTCTTCCTGTTTCTTTCTCCCCATCTGTTTGTCTGTCTCTCTCTTTCCTCATCTGTATGTCCCACATCCCCTGTGTCTGTATTTGCCTTTCTCTCCTCATCTGTTTTTTCTCTGTCCTGCCTGTTTGTTTTTCTCCCCTATTCTGTCTGTCTGTCTGGGTCTCCTTGAGGGTCTGCCTCCCACCCTCTCTCCCTGTCTCCTTCTGCCTTCTCTGTGTGTCTTTCTCTCTTCCTCCCACACTCTGTGTTTGTCCCTTCGAATCTCCCAGAGAGACCCAGATGGAGAAGGTGACCAGCCCCTCTTCCTTTTCTTCCTCCTCTGCACAGTGAGACGGTCGTCTGTTCCAGCTGGGCCACTGTGATGCTTTACGATGACAGCAACAAGCGATGGCTCCCTGCAGGCACGGGTCCCCAGGCCTTCAGCCGTGTCCAGATCTACCACAACCCCACAGCCAATTCCTTCCGGGTTGTGGGCCGGAAAATGCAGACGGACCAGCAGGTGAAGCCCCATTCTGACCCCCCCTCTGTGAGCTGAGCCCCCACCCCTGCTCCCGTCACTTCTCACCTCCCTTTCCCCTCATGCCAGGTGGTCATCAACTGTGCCATCGTCCGGGGTGTCAAGTATAACCAGGCCACCCCCAACTTCCATCAGTGGCGTGATGCCCGCCAAGTCTGGGGCCTCAACTTCAACACCAAGGAAGATGCAGCACAGTTTGCCGCTGGCATGGCCAGTGCCCTAGAGGCGTTGGAAGGTTAGAGACAGCGGTGGGCACAGGGTGGGCAGTGGGGACCACTTAACACTGCTGTGTGGCCTGAGGCTGCCACTTTACCACTCTGGGCCTCAGTTTACTCATCTGTAAAGTGGAGCCATGTCATTGCTACTGTGGGAAATTATGAGGATTTTGGGCTCCTGTGTGCACCCATGTATAAAGTGCATAATTCCTGACAGTACAAGATGCTCCATGAACTTTGCACATGCACACTTCCATGTGACCACCTCCCACGTCAAGATATAGAAGCTCTTTGTGCCCTTTCCCCAGGTAACTGTTGTGCTAACGTGTCATCACTAGTTCGTTTTTAGGCGTTCATGTTAAAGTTCCTAGGTGGTATTTCTTAAACCTTAATGTGGAACTGGCTGGTTAGCTCAGTTGGTTAAAGCGTGGTGGTGTTAACACCAAGGGTTTGGATCTCCTTACCAGCCAGCCACCAAAAAAAAAAAAACCAGGAAACCCCTTAATGTGCACATGAATCACCTGGAATCTGGTGAAAGGGCAGACTCTGGTGCTGGGGGGATTGGGTGGGGTGGGGCCAAGACCCTACATTTCTTTCTTTTTTTTTTTTTTTTGTGACCGGTGAGGGGATCGTAACCCTTGGCTTGGTGTCTCCCGCACCACACTCAGCCAATGAGCGCACTGGCCATTCCTATATAGGATCCGAACCCGCAGCCTCGGCGCTCCCAACACCGCACTCTCCCGAGTGAGCCACGGGGTCAGCCCCAAGACCCTCCATTTCTAACAAGCACCCTGGTGATGCCGAGGCTGCTGGTCCGCAGACAAGACTTTGAGTAGCAAGGCTTTAGGTGACTGCCATGAATCCAGGGTCCAGAATCACTGCTGTAGAACTGAAAATCATCAATGGCAGAGGTGTTTGCTTCATGGGGTAATTTCAGTGCTAGTGGGGAGGGGGCTTGAACATCACAGAGCACACAGTAGGCAGTTCAAGTACCAGGGAGCCAGAGGCCTGGGAATTGGTGAGGAAGAGGCTCTTAACACTTCTGGGTTCTCAGGCAGGGGTCCAAGGGGCTGTAACAGTGGTTAAGAGCCTGGATGCTGGAGTCAGCCTGAATTCAAGTCTTCTTCCTACAAATTCCAACCTGCAGAACTTTGGGGCAAGTGACTGCCCTCTGGGCCTTAGCTTCCCCACCTGTCACTTGGACATCATAACATCTCCCACCTCATGGCAGCTCAGGCCAGGGGAGCTGGTGCTGCCCCTCTTCCCAGGGGGCCCCCACCTTGGCCTGGAGTGTCAGGCTCTCACAGGAAGAAGGAAATGAGTGCCTCTGGGCAGAAGGCCTGGGCAAGCCAAGGGAAACTGCCAAGGGGCAGGGCATATCTCTGGGCTGACTCATGACCCTGTCTACTCTCACCTTCTAGGAGGTGGGCCTCCTCCACCAGCAGCACCTCCCGCCTGGTCCGTCCAGAATGGCCCCTCCCCAGAGGAGGTGGAGCAGCAGAAAAGGTGGGGCCGGACCCTGGATGGGGAACTTTACCACTGCCAGAGTTCTTATAGTTCAGAACCCCTCCAACTTTTCAGTTTCTGGAATGCTCCAACTCCCAAGGGACTAGAATTTGACAGATTTCTGCCATCTCCAACTCCTGGAGTTCCAGAAACTCCTGACACTCAGAGTTACAGTTACTCTGGCCCCCAAATCCTGGTGCCCCAGACTCCCAGAGTCCAGAAGTAGATTGTTGAAAGGATCTTGGATCTTTGTAATTCAGGTGTTCTTGACAGTTTAATGACTAGAATGCTTGTATTTTGGTCTTTTCCTGTCTCTGACCCACCCCCAATTACCCCCTTCCCCCCCTACCCGCCTGTTTCTTAAGCTCCTGGGGAAAGAAGGCTTGGGTGGGGGTTAGGAACTGGCCTCTCTGGAGACCTCTGAGAGAAGCTGGGAGGTTGCTGGCCCCTTCACTGGCCAACTTCCAGGCTTTGACTGATGATGGATCCTTCACCCCCTTCACAGGCAGCAGTCCAGCCAGACAGAGCACTTGGAGCGCCGGGTCTCCAATGCAGGTGATTACTCAAATGGCCCCAGGAATTGGGGGACCTACCTGGGGGAAGGGGTGGGACAGCTGGACAATGAAGAATGAAGCCTCTCTCTCTCTCAGCAACCCCCTTTCTCCGTGTTTGTTTCAGGAGGCCCACCTGCTCCCCCAGCTGGAGGTCCACCCCCACCTCCAGGACCTCCTCCTCCTCCGGGTCCTCCCCCACCGCCAGGTCTGCCCCCGTCGGGGGTCTCGACTGCAGGGCATGGAGCAGGGGGAGGCCCACCTCCTGCACCCCCACTCCCCACAGCACAGGGACCCAGTGGTGGGGGGGCTGGGGCCCCTGGCCTGGCCGCAGCCATTGCTGGAGCCAAACTCAGGAAAGTCAGCAAGGTGAGGGGCTGGGATCAGCAGGTGTGGGGTAACGGGGCCCTGATGGAATAAAGGGGTAAGGCAAGAGTTGCCTGGAAGCATCATAGGGGGGCTGGGAGACCAGGAGTCCTGCCCATAAAGCATCCTCCCCCTTTTAATATCTCCAGCAGGAGGAGGTCTCTGGGGGGCCCTTGGCCCCCAAAGCTGAGAGCAGTCGAGGCACAGGTGGGGGGCTCATGGAAGAGATGAATGCCATGCTGGCCCGGAGGTAAGCCTAAGCCTGGACCCCCAAATCTCTTGGGGATTCCAGCTCAGTGGGCCCTGGTGAGGGGGAAGGCTCTGATTCCTATTTTGTTTTGTTTCTTTTGGTGAAAGTTTCCCCTTTGATAGCCAGTTTAGGATGTAATGCTGGGGACTATAGTTTCCTGAGAAACTGTATTGCTGAGGTTTGCAGCCACCTCGGTAGCCTGTAGAAAGTTAGCAAGCCCAGAATTCAGGGCTGGCCGGTTAGCTCTGTTAGAGCACAGTGTTATAACACCAAGGTCGAGGCTTCAGATCCCCATACTGGCCAGCCGCCTGAAAATAAGTGAATGAATAAATGAATAAATAGAGCCCAGAATTCTGGAAACTCATTCCTAGAATCCCAGCATTCTAAGATAGAATCCTTTCACCCATAGAATTTTATGATTCCAAATGTGAGAATGTGGAACCCCCACCCCAATTCTAGAACAGCAATCTCTTTAACTTCTAAAAGTAGTTTCCTTAGCCTTCACGAATTCCAGAACTCTATACCCTACAGTTCACATTTCTAGAACTCTGGGGGGGGCGGGGACAAGGAAGACTGTTGAGTGCCTGAGGCATCTGTTTTTGTCTTTCCCTCCTGCAGAAGGAAAGCCACACAAGTTGGGGAGAAGCCCCCCAAGGATGAATCTGCCACTGTAAGTTAGGGGCTCTTCTTGTCCTATACAACTTAGGCTGTACCATCAGGGTAGGAATATTGGGGAGGGGGTTGTGATGGGACTGGGCGGGGTTGAACCTGGAAGGGGAAATGACCAGAGGTGTGGCAAGGGCTGGCTCATGACAGTTTTATTTTCCACCAGCAGGAGGAGCCAGAGGCCAGAGTCCCAGCCCAGAGTGGTAAGTGAGAGCCGCAGGAATTAAAACTCCTAGGATGCCCTGTTCTCACATAGAAAGCACCTCATGGGAGAGTCTGTAAATAATGCTGGGGATTGTAGTCTCCTAAGAATGGCGGCTGATGAGGCTGGGGGAGAAAGATTGATTGGGGGAAGTTCTTGTTCCTGATCTTTCTGATTTGTTGCCTGTCCCCCAGAATCTGTGCGGAGACCCTGGGAGAAGAACAGCACAACCTTGCCAAGGTGGGCCATCAACACTGGGGCCCCATCCTCCAGAAGAGTTAGACTTGCCCAGTTTATAGGGAGGAACACAGTGTGACCCCTGGCATGGGAAGCATGTCCTGTTGCTAACCTCTTTTCTGTCCCTAACCACATCAAATCTCTCAGGATGAAGTCATCTTCTTCGGTGACCGCTTCCGAGGCCCACCCCTCTACACCCAGCTCCAGTGATGAGTCAGACATGGAGAGGGTGAAGCAGGTAGCTTGGGGAGGATGCTGGGGGTGAGGTTGGGAGCCAGAGAGGGGCCACAGGAAGAGAAGAGATCTGGATCCAGACCCCTAACACTGACGGGCTGTGTGATTCTAGAAAAGGCCTCGGAAACCTCAGTTTTCCAGTCTGAGAAACGGTGAGATTGGATCAGGTCAGGGGTGATGCAGACACCACTCCCCCTTGTCCAGTGCCTGTGACAGACTTTACTAATCTATCAGCACACTCATTCCTGATGAGTACCCAGAATCCTTCTCAGCACACTTACCCCAGCCATCCATTACCAATTGGAGTTGGCAGGAGACTGGAATGTATTTGCCAACCCTGGTACTGGATATTCTCCAATACTTTTCTTCTGGCTCCAGGGATCCAGAAATCTCCCCTAGAATCCTCCAGTCACTCTGTGACCTTTCAGCGATGTCATGGTGTGCAGGTGGGGGTGGGTCTCGAACCTGCTTCCTCTGGCTCTTCAGTCAATAAGAAAGGGGGCATTCATTTCTGCAAGTCCAGGTACCCCTCTACATTGGTTATACCCATTATTTTCAGGAACTTCTGGAAGAGGTGAGGAAGGAATTGCAGAAAATGAAAGAGGAAATAATTGAAGGTGAAGTAGTTTCAAAACATTTATTTATTTTGGAGGCATCATATCCCTTGGAAAGGGCCCCGTTTTGGAAGGGAAGGGGGGAAAGGCTCTGGCCCTGACCTCTGTGCCTTGTTTCCTTCCAGCCTTTGTCCAGGAGCTGAGGAAGCGGGGTTCTCCCTGACCACAGGGACCCAGAAGACTGCTTCTCCTTTCCGCACACCCCGCCTGTCACCCTGCTTTTCCTGCCTCAACTTGACGTGGAATTGGCTGAAGACTACACAGGAATGCATCTTCCCCACTCCCCGTCCCACTTGGAGAATTCCAAGGGGGTGTGGCCTTCCTAGCACCACGCCCACACCCATACTGGCTGCTGATTGGCTGGGGAAGCCCCCACCCTTTGCTTCCTTTGGTTCTTCCCCTCTGCCATCCCCTTGGGGGCTGGTTCCTCTGCTGGGGACATACCAATCAACCCCACAGTAAGGAGGAAGGAAGGAGGGAATTTCACATTCCCTTGTTCTAGATTCACTTTAATGCTTAATGCCTTCAAATTTTTGTTTTTTTAAGGGGAAAAAAATATATATATATATATTTGAGTTTTGGGGGAAAAGGGAAACTTTTTTTCTCTTTGATTTTGATATAATGGGCTGTGGGAGTTTTTAAATGCTGTACCCCAGGCTTTCCTGATTTGGGGCAGCTATTTAAGGGGGGGGATGTCCCACCAGGCCGGGGGTGCCTCTTCCCACCCCAGAGACTCTTTCCCTCTGGCTCCTTCCCCTTTTCTATGAGGAATTAATATGCTGTAACTTTTTAGAACCTCAGTTTTTTGGTTTTTTATTTGGGTAGGTTTGGGGGTCCAGCCCATTTTTACTCCCTGGAAAAAATAAGACGAGGCAGAAAGCAAAAGGGGAGGAAACCTCTTCTTTACCTTTAGCTTCTTGAAAATGGGCCCCTGTGTAATAAATCTGCCAGTTTTTGTAAATGTTAAGATCTCTGGAGTGATTTGAGGGGCTGTTCCGATGAGGATGGGGGCGAGCGCCATGCTTGGTGTCCCTCCCTGGAAGACCTGGTTGTCTCCCTGAAAACCCCTCCCTCCCTCCTTCTTATACCCCCGCCCAGTAATCCACCTGCCCCTCATCTTCCTCCTTCCTGCCTGGCACTCCCTGTACCTGCTCCAGTTCCCTGAGCCCCCTGCAGCCAGGATGATCTGTCTGCTTGGCCTTCTTCCCCCTGCCCCCTACCAGGCTGCTTCCTCCCTCCTTCCCACCCTGTCCCACCCTAGAGAAGGCCAGTGGCAGTCCCTCATTGACTGTGGCCTTCAGTAAATCCCTTGCCTTACTCTGGGCCTCAATTTTCCCGTTTCGAAAAGGGCTCGTAGGATGTCTCTGCCCCCTCTGCACAGCTTCTTTCCTAATTTTAATGACACTTGTACCCATTTTGCAGATGCATATCAAGAAGACACATTCTTCCTTTTTTTTTTTTTTTTTGGCAGCTGGCCAGTACAGTCAGACACATTCTTAAGACGACTTCTTTACCACAGAGCTCCTTTAATTATAAAACATTTAAAGTCTGAAAAAATAGAATTCAGAAGTCACGGGATTCATACACACCCTCTTCTGTGGTTCACTGCATTGGCAGGGGGTGGGTGTGGTAGGTAATACAGCCTGGTGGAATATTCCACTTGCATAAGGGTGGGGGACCCCAGGGTTGAGGGGCAGGTAGTTCCACTGGAGGAGGCCTTTGCATGAAAAAGGATGGAGAGGGCCCTGGGGGACCAGTCTGAAGGCCGGAAAGAAGTCCCTGAGTACTCAGTAGATAATGGAAGGAAGATGGGGTATGTGACAGTGACTCATGTATCAGGGGGACAGATGGGTCCCTATGAGAGGCTATTGAAGGTTGGGGAGAAGACGGTGGGAAAGGACAGTAGTAGGTCCAGGACTTGGGACAAGTAAACAGTGCACTGAGACAAAGTCAGAATGGATTAGCCCTAGACGGGACCAATTTTTCATCCCCCAAAAGGCCACGTCCTGCTGGAAGGACCGTGGAAGGTGGACCTGGGAGGCACTGCACAGGAAGACCTGGCACAGCGGCGCCAGTGGATTGTGTCATAGACGCAAGGCAGAGGGGTGTTCTGTTGGGACGATCCACTTAGGGAGGGGAGGCTCCCAGGCGAAGGTACCAATGGGGGATTAAAGGCTGGAGCCGCGGGGTGAGTCGCTGGAGTTAATGCAGTCAAAGATCCATCTCCCGCGCCCCCTTCACCGCCCCCCCCCTCCAGAGTGAGGTAGATGGAAGGGTCGGGAAGTCCCACTGGGACTTTCAGCATTTTCTTTACAATGTTCTGTACCGATGAAGAGGCAGGGAGTGTTCCGTTGCCGTGGATGAGCGTCCCAGGGGAAAAGCCCACTCCTTGGGTAAATGGGGGTGTGAGAGGCAGAATGACAGTCTGGCCAAATCCATGTGCGTAAGGTGGTGTCCAATAAAAGACGCTGCCTTTCTCTACAAAGTACTAAGTCAATGTGCTAGCGGGGGCGAGGGAGGGAGAGGTCCCTGCTGGAACATTCTACCAGTGGGAGGGGGAGTCCCAATGGGAGGTACTACTGGGCAGGTTAATAGGGACGTGACCAAATGCCCGGTTGGATCGGCCCCAGTCCAAGATCCCTTCTGTCCCCAAAAGGACCGGGTGGTGTCAGTCGGGCCGGTTCAGGATGGGATAGTGAAGAGAGTAGGTCATATCGGAGACGTCGCAGCTCAGACAACAGTCACGTCCAAGACCAGGCCTCTGCTGCCTCCTATTCCTCGGACACGGGCGTTGCCTGGGGCTCGGGCTGCGGGCTCCGGGCGCAGAGCTGAACGCGCACTTCTTGCAGCTGCGCCCGCAGCTCCTCCAGGGCGCCCTGCGACGGCGCCGCCTGCACCTGCGCCTGCAGCGCCTCCAGCGCCAGCGCCAGGTGGCCCACTTCGTCCCGCATCGCGTCCCAGGAGGCGCGCCGCTCGGTTTCCTTGCGGCGCTGCTGCGCCTGGTGGCGCCGGTACTCCAGCATCAAGCAGCTGCAGGCTGTGACGAAGATGATGGCTTCGCCCAGCAGCTCCGCGCCCAACTCGGCGGCCGCCCCCTCATTCATTGGCTTGACGGCTTCTGCATTGAAGCCCAAGATGCGCATCTTGGTCCTCATCTCCACCCAGTGGTACACTGCGGGGGGAGAGAGGGGTCAGGGATCTTTTGCAGGGGAGCTCTCTGCAAGCCCCACTCCTCAGCGCCTCGACGTCCCTGTTGGAGCAATGCGGTGGTGGCAACCAGAGTTTCCGGGGTTGGGGAGGAGGCGTTTTAAAGAAGACAAGCGCCGGGTCTCACACCTGGAACGCTAAGTTATCCGGCCTGGGGTGACCCCGAGGGCATCTTTTAAAAGCCTCTGTCAAGGTCAAGGGTTCGGATCCCCGTACTGGCCAGCCACCAAAAATAAATAAATAAATAAAAGCCTCCGAGCAGCCAGCGATGAGAAATGCTGCCCTGGGGTTGCTGTCAAGGTCAAGGGTTCGGATCCCCGTACTGGCCAGCCACCAAAAATAAATAAATAAATAAATAAAAGCCTCCGAGCAGCCAGCGATGAGAAATGCTGCCCTGGGGTTGGGGGCAGCTCCCCTGGTTGGGTCGCAAGGACCTCCCAGAGCGCAAAGTCCATGGCCAGTGTAAAGCTTGCTCCTCTGCTCCTGCCATAACCCACCTGTGCCTAGCCCTTCCTGCCCTCTCCCCTGAAGGTGAGGTGACAGTTCTGAACTCCTGAAGTGTACTTTGGGATGAACTCAGGTGTTGAGCGACGTGTCTGCCATAGGGAGAACTTCCTTACCTAATCACCTATGCACGTGAACATGGATTGTCAGCCTTTGCCTCCTTACAGACACAACCTAAGTGTAGAGCTGGTGCTGAACTGTAACTCCAGCGACAATTAATATTCATCCAAGGACACACAAACTGGGGAAAGCAAGCCTACCCCAGCTCCTTAAGAGATGAATTTCTGAAAACCTTTTCTTTTCTTTTTTTTTTAAAAGATGACCGGTAAGGGGATCTTAACCCTTGACTTGGTGTTGTCAGCACCACATTCTCCCAAGTGAGCCACAGGCCGGCCCTTGAAAACCTTTTCTGTTTCGCTCCTGCCAACCATCCTCTGTAGCAGCCAGGCTGATCTTTTCAAATGATAAGCTTTTCTTCCTATTAGTTAGAAGAATAACATATGCACATGGGGAAATTATTTAGACCAGATAGAAGGGGACACATTGAAAAATGGAAGTCCACCTTCCCAGCTCCAGCTTCAGCCATACTCCCCAAAGATTAATTACTTTTGATCTTTTCTGCATTTATTCTGTTATAACCCTATGATGCCAACTAACAAGCCTATGCCTCTATTTCATGATGTATTATATTGAGTGTTTAAAATATTGTGACCTCGTTTCCACTGTTACTCCCTATCCCACCCCTCCAGAACTGTATGGAATTTATCACGAAATATTTCCTTTCCTTCCCTCTCCCAATTTTTACAAGTGATTTTTACTTTATTTTTTACTGTTCATTGGTAACCTTTGTAATTCTTCTTTTCCTTTTCTTTTTCTTTTGCTGGCCAGTACAGGGATCAAACCCTGGACATTGGTGTTATCCGCACAACGCTCTAACCAGCCGAGCCGACCAGCCAGTTATAATTCTAAGTAATATGTCTACTGTCTCAACTTCCTGACACTTGCACTCGTAAGTATAACTGCCCTACCCTACCCTCTGCTCTCTTCCTCCACTTCACCTTCCCTGTTCTGTCTGCTGTGTTATTTTCACATCATCAAGGTGTCTTTCTGAGATTATAATGTCTTCAGTGCTTTGTTCACAGGCTAAGTCTGAAAGTGAAAATATAGAGCATGTATAATATTAAGGTTATGTAAATACTAATCACTGTGGACCAATAATGAAGATGTAATTTTATTTCACTAAACCAGTGCTGTGTGATGCATTAACATTAAATGGCAGCTCTAAACACTGTTTTGCATCATGCCACATTTTCGTTTTCTCATATTACAACCTTGATTTTCCTGTATGCAACTTTTAGTTTTTTCTAGAGTGGTGTTTCTCAAACTGCCAGTGTGACTCACAAATGCCTGGCTCACCACTGGACCAAGATCATCCAGCATTTTGCTCCTATTCCATTTATTAAATAGTTAGTGGTAGACACACGGTCTGTTCCCTGGGCTGCTGCAGGACTGTCCTCCCACAGTGTCTTCACACTGCCCTCCTTCACACCACTTCTCTTCTTTGTCGAATTCCATTCTAGTTTTGCTGAAGTATATCCCTAAGTACCTTTTGTAGAAAAGGGTTTTGTAGGTAGGTGTTTTGAATCCTCGCGTATTTGAAATATCTTTTTCCACCCTCACTCTAGACTAGATGATAGTTTCTAGGCCCAGAGTGACTGATTCAAAATTATATTCTTCAGCAGTTTGGAGGCCTGGTACCATTACCTGTCATGGCAGAAGGGCTTTTTGTCACCCCTGTGCCACTGACATTGCATCAAGATGGGTCTGAATTTCTCTCATTCCCCTTACTTTATACTCTTCTGTCTTCTATCTGAACCCTGTTTCTCTCTTTAGTCCCAGGAATTTTTCTTTTCTGTGCAGTGAAGGATTACCCCTGTGCAAACAGAGGTCTGGCTTTTGCCCTTGGCTCCTGAGAGATAATCTTTAAATCCCTGGGATGTCCTACCTGGTTAGACTATCTTTGTTTACCTGTGGCCTTGGGCCACACCAAAGAGTTTATGCTAACAGTGTGATTTATGGCAGGGCCTTCAGGCCATGTGGCATCAGCTCAACCTCTAGAGGGGCTAGACACTAAGTTCAGCCACATGGGCAGCCAAACTTGTCTGCATGACCGAACCCTATTAAAAACCCTGAACACTAAGGCCTGGGTAAGCTTCCCGGGTTGGCAATACTCCATGCCAGCTCTAGGTTACTTGTCGTTGCTGGGAGAAGTTAGAGCTGTCCATGATTCTGCTGGGAGAGGACAACTGGAAGCTGATACTTGAAACTCTTCTGGACTCTGCCCCCTGACCTTCTTCCCTTGGCTGATTTTAATCTGTATCTTTTCACTGTAATAAAACTGTAACTATGGGCTGGCCCGTGGCTCACTTGGGAGAGTGCGGTGCTGATAACACCAAGGCCACGGG
>NW_007727684.1:119865-128592 GCF_000696425.1 Galeopterus variegatus
GACACGGAAAAAGACAAAAAAAATAAAAAATAAAAAAATAAAAATAAAAAAAAAATAAAACTGTAACTATGAGTATAACAGATTTCATTGAGTTCTGTGAGTTCTAGCAAATTGTCAAACCTGAGGGTGCTCTTGGAGACCCTCAAACTTGTAGTTGGCATCAGAAGTGAGGATGGTCTTGGCAAACCCCTAACTTTGTATGTCTTATCCATTTCCTCCTCTCCACTTTCTCTTTCTACCCTTCTGGAACACTCCTCAGTTCTCAATGCTGCCCTGCACTGATCCTTGGTGTCTCAGCTTTCCTTTCCTGTTTTTTCATTAATCCTTTTTGTTCCACACGCTGGGAACTTCCATTAACTTTTCCTTTCAGAACTTCTATTTTTTTTTTTCCAATTTTCATGGTCTTTCTTTACAAAAACTTTGATTGTAAAATATCCAAACGTACAGACAATGTTAGAGTGTCCACTCAGCTTTATCAAATCTATATCTTTTTTTTTTTTNGGAGCGCCGCCGCGCTTCCCAAGCAGCGCACTATCCAGTGCGCCACCGGGCCAGCCCCAAATCTATATCTTGATAAGAAGATTAATTGCACACTCTAAGAATGTGGCCATATCATATTAACTGGCAGTTGTACTTGAGGTTGTGGAGCAAGGAACAGGTGGGCAGACCCCACCTGCCCAATGCCAAAATTGCGGCAGGACTGACACTGGGGACTGACTTCCAGGAAGTGCCTTTCTCAGGGGCCTTCTACTCCCTCTCTTCCCTCCCTCCAGCCCTTGCCCTGATCCACGCCTCTCCTCTCCTACCAGCTCCTGCTCCAGCCTCCTCCCTGGTCGTCCTGCCCCAC
Organism: Galeopterus variegatus; assembly: GCF_000696425.1. NCBI lineage: Eukaryota > Metazoa > Chordata > Mammalia > Dermoptera > Cynocephalidae > Galeopterus > Galeopterus variegatus. Next base: position 120,713 of record NW_007727684.1, read on the forward strand.
TCTTGCTCCCTCCAGTCCAGCCCCCATGAGGCAGCCCGAGGGGTCTTTCTAAAGCACAAATATGACCCCGCCTTCCCCTGCTCAGAACATGCCATGGCTCATAGTGGCTCTCAGGGGAAAAGCCCATAATCCTTAGCCTAAAAATTTTTAATTTTTATGCCCCTGAACATCTCTCCAGGGTGATCTTTGGAAAGAATCCCCTCTCCCACCAGCCACTATGACCTCTGTCATTTTCATACAGACTGTCTGTAGTTAATTTTTAAATGACCAGCAGACACCTTGTGATACAGATATGTGTTGGTTCCTTTTACTCTATACCATTGGGACAGGTATTTAAACATCATCAGGGGCCAACCCGTGGCTCACTCAGTAGAGTGTGGTGCTGACAACACCAAGTCAAGGGTTGAGATCCCCTTACCGGTCATCTTTTAAAAAATAAATAAATAAATAAATAATAAACATCATCAGGACCCTAATCTTGACTTGGAGACTTGGAGACTTGCAGGAGAAGTCAGTTCACTGGGAAGTCCACACTCCAGGGAAGGCCAGGCCAAGCTTCTGTTAGTTTAGTGCAAAGTGCCAATGAGGTGTGTGAATTTAATCTAGTCTCTGGTGGGAGGGGCCCTCCTGGTGGCCCCAGTGAGCAGGGTCAATGAAAACCCTGGGATTGGTTTCACAAGGTTCAACAAGTGCCTCAGTCCTGGGCAGGCTTCAGCCTTCTCCCTGGAAGAAGGCCCCATAGCCACCATCAAACAGCAAGCAGGTCATCTCCTCTGACCTTGGCCTGGAGATAAATCAGACTCAATTGGTGTGACTTTTAGAATCAGTTTGTCAATTTGTGCATTTATAAACACACAAACACACACACACACACGCTTACCTTTTGGCATTTTAATTGGGATTGGCTTGAATCTATAAATTGCCTACATGTGTAAATAAATCTTGTCTTTTCTCCTGTTGATCTGTCTATTGTCTATTAATTTGCAGGCCCCCAACTACTCAGATAGAGGAAATTTTTTTCTCCCAACACAATTCATGAGCATGCTATCTTTCTTTATTCAGGTCTTTAGCAATTTATCCCAATAATGTTTTGCAGTGGGGGCTGGCTGGTTAGCGCAGTTGGTTAGAGCATGGTGCTGGGTCTGCTCCCTGTACCATCCAGCTGACACAAGAAGAGTTTTATAGTTTACAGAGTAGAGGTCTCACATACATTTAGTTCAGCATATTCCTATGTATTAGATATTTGTGATACTATTTTTATGGCATAATTTTAACATTTCACTTTGTATTTGTTGCTGATACTAATGATATGAATAAATTGATTTCTGTATCCAGTGACCTTGATAAATTAATTCTTATTCTTATTAGTCCTTATAATTTGTCTGTAAATTCTTTTAATTGTACATATACAATTTTGTTATTTGCAAATAAGAATTGTTTTTTTTCTTCCTCGCCAACTCTTTTGCCTGTTATTCCTTGGCTCTTTTGCAATAGGGAAAAAGTACAATATCTGCTGTAGGATTTTATCAAATTAAGAAAGTCCCCTCTATTCCTAGTTTCCTAACTTTTATCAGGAGTTGGTGTCTAATTTTCATTAAATTCTTGACTGCCCCTATCTAAATGATAATCAGTTTTTTTTCTTCTTTTTAGTCCTGTAAATATGGTGAATTACATGGACTAATTTTTTAAAATGTTAAGCCTCACTTGGATTTCTGAAATTATGTTATTTTCTCTTTTATAAATTGTTGGATTTGATTTGCTTAATTTGTAAAGGATATTTGTGTCTCCTTTCGTGAGAGAGTTAGACTAATTTGCTGTTCTTGCAAAGTCCTTGTCAGGTTTGGGTGTCATGGTGACTAGCTTCATAATGCACATTGGGGTGTTTTGCTAATGTTTGTAATCTCTTCAGGAAAGGTTTGTAGTGGATTTAAATCAACTATATTGTAAAAATATCAAATTTCCCTGAATTTATCCACAGATTTGATGCAATACCAATCAAAGTCTAAGTAAATTCCTTTGTGGAAATTAACAGGCTAATTTTTATTTTATTTTATTTTTTTAAAAGATGACCAGTAAGGGGATCTTAATCCTTGACTTGGTGTTGTCAGCACCGCACTCACCCAGTGAGCAAACCGGCCATCCCTATATGGGATCCGAACCCGTGGCCTTGGTGTTATCAGCACCACACTCTCCCAAGTGAGCCACAGGCCAGCCCCAACAGGCTAATTTTTAAATACACAGAAATGCAAAGGGCCAAGAATAGCAATATAGGAGAAAAAGAAAGCTAGAGAACTTACACTATCAGATATAAAGCTACCATAAGGCTATAATCATCACGTGCAAATACCACATGAATGAATGAATAGCCCACTAGAATGGCAGAAATGAAAAATCCAGACATCCTGAGTGCTGGCAAGGATGTGATGCCACCGTGCTTGGAGCAGGTCATTGAGGACACCATTCTGGACAACTGGTTGGCAGTGACTACTGAAGCGAAACATTCAAACACCACGTGACCCAGCAATTCCACTCCTGGGTGTACACCCACTGAAACATATTGTAAACATATGTTCTCCTATCCCTGAGCATTCACAGCAGCACAATGCATGAAAGACTCAAAACAACCTAAATTCCCACCAATGGTAGGATTGGTTAAAAAAAATGCATACTATGGACACACAACAGCACTGAGAATAAATGAACCACACTATATGCAACAACCTGAATAAATTTCACAAACACGATGTTGAATGAAAGAAGCCAGAGTAGAGTAGAAATTTGTGATTTCACTTATATAAAGTCCCCAAACAGGCAAACTTAATCCATGGGATTAGAAGTCAGGATGGTGATCACCCTTTGGGGACATAGTGACCAGAAGCGGGGCACGATGGGGTTTCTGGGGGGCTGGTTGTGTCCTGCATCCTGTTCATACTGTGAGAGTTTATTGAGCTGTATACTGGTGATGTGTACACTTTGCCTTAGGTATGCTATCTTTTTTTTTTTTTTTTCTATATAGGATCCGAACCCGTGGCCTTGGTGTTATCAGCACCACACTCTCCTGAGTGAGCAATGGGCCAGCCCATACCGCATTGTTTTTTAATTCAAATTTCATATGTCAATTAAGACCATAAATCTAAATAGTCTCTTAGAAGTAAGGGCTAATGGGTGGAGCCTGTGGCGCACTCGGGAGAGTGCGGTGCTGGGAGCGCAGCAGCGCTTCCGCCGCGGGTTCGGATCCTATATAGGGATGACCGGTGCACTCACAGCACTCACTGGCTGAGCGCGGTGCGGCCGGTCTCAAAAAGGACAAAAAAGAAAGAAGTAAGGGCTAAAACGGAAAACTAAAATTGAGGAGGGTTTTATGTCACACTATAAATTTAGCTATGGTTGTCATGTCAAACACAGTAGTTAAAACAAAGCAATAAAGGGTGAAATCACTCGTTTTTGCTTCTCTACCAGTGTCTTATACCCACAAGCATGCTTTTGCCGACTAATAATTCTGAAATATTTCCCTGCTAATAAATGACATGATTTGCAAAGGAAAAAAAACAAGGAATGAGCTTTATATAGTTCAACATTCAACATCCCCCAAACATAATGTAGAGTGAAAAAACACAAGCTTCAAAAGATATATACAAGATATGTATGCAAAAGATACATGTGAGAAAAAAACAAGAGTGTGCATTGACTATGGACACATACACAGGAAAAGTACGATGGTCTTCAAAAAGTTCATGGAAAGATATAAAATCTCACATAGAAAGAATGATACTCAGCAATTCCAGGAGAGGGCTGCCAGAGGAAGGAGGGAGGGAGAATAAGGCGAAGCTTAACTTTACCTTTATTTCTTAAAAAAGGGGGAAAAAATCAAAGCAAAGAGGACAAAATGTTAATGTCTATTAATTCTAAGTGGTGGGTATGTGGGTGTTTGTTATTGTTTTATGTATATCTGCAATATTTCACAATTAAAAGTAAAATATTATTTTTAAAAGAATAAAAATATATTTTTGCCATTTGGAAAAAAAATATATATTTTGATTAATCCACAGTGACAGAAAGTAGATCAGTGGTTCCCCAAGGGCAAGGGTGAAGGGCGGGATAGACTGCAAAGAAACACAAGGAAATTTGGGGGTGATGGGAATATTCTATATCTTGACTGTGCTGATGGTTACATGGTATATACCTGTGATAAAACCCATCCAATTATACATTTTAAGTAAGTTCAATTTATTGCATGTAAATCACACCTCAAAAAAAGTTGTCAAAAAACAGAATTTTGTACCATTAAGAAAGTGAGAGGACAATGCACAGACTGGGAGAAGATATTTGCAAAACATACACAGCAGGCCCTCAGTATCAGTGAGTTCTGCATCCTTGGATCCAACCAACTTCAGATCAAAAATATTCAGGGAAAAAAAATTACAGAAAACAACAATAAAAACAATACAAATAAAAATACAGTACAACAACTGTTTACATAGCGCTTACATTGTATTAGGTATTATAAGTAATCTAGAGATGGTTTAAAGTATATGGGAGGATACACACAGGCTATATGTAAATACTTCACCATTTTATTTTATTTTTATTTTATTTTATTTTGGGGGACAGCTGGACAGTATGACTTCACCATTTTACATAAGGGACTTGAGCATCCACAGATTTTAGTATCCGGGGAAGTCCTAGAACCAATCCCTCATGAATATGACAGACTCAACTGTACCTGATAAAGGATTTGTATCCAGAATATGTAAAGATCTTTTAAAACTCAATAATGGAATAGAAACAACCTAATTAAAATGGACAAAAGGTTTAAATAGCATTTCACAAAATAGACACATGACTGACCAGGAAGCACATGAAAAGATGCTCAACATATTGGTTATTAGAGAAATGCAAATCAAAATCACAATGAGATACCATTTCACACCCAGTAGAATGACTACAGTTAAAACAGCAAATAACCCCAAAAGCTTTTGAAGTTGCAGAACAACAGAAACTCTCATGTACCACTAGTGGAAAAATAAAATGGTGCAGCCACTTTGGAAAATAGTTTGGCAGTTTCTGAAAAAGTTAAACACATATTTACCATTAAACCCCAAAATTCCACTCCTAGGTATATACCCGAAATACACACATCCACACAAAGGCTTGTGCACAAAGGTCCACAGCAGCATTATTCACAATAGCCCCAAAGTGGAAACAACCCAAATATCCATTAATTTGTGAATGGATAAACTAAATGTGGTATACTCATACTGTGGAATATTATTCAGCCATAAAAAGGAATGAAATATTCATGAAACAACAGGGTGAACCTTGAAAATATGCTACACGAAAGAAGCCAGATGGAAAAGACCACATATTGTATGACTCCATTTATATGAAATGTACAGAACAGGGAAATCTATACAGACAGAAAGTAGATTAGTGGTTTCCAGGGGCTGGGGGAATGGAGCGTGACATGAGAGACCTTTTGGGGATAATGGTAATGTTCTCTGTTTTTGTTTGTTTTGTTTTGGTAGCTGGCTGGTACAGGGATCGAACCCTGGACCTTGGTGTTATCAACAACCACACTCTAACCAACTGAGCTACAATCAACCATCCCATAATGGAAACGTTCTAAAATTGGAATGTGGTGATGGTTGTAACCATGTCAATTTACTAATCAAATTGTGCACTTAAAATGGGTGAATTTTATGGTGTGTAGATTATACCTTGATAAAGCTGTTTAAGCAAACAAAATGGAACACCAGAGTTGCAGAGTCTCTCTCACTGAAATTGGCAAATGCTGTCATGAGCAGGAGTCACAGGCTGATTGATGACAGAGGCTCTGTGCTGAGCCCCAATTCATCCCACCAGATAGCAGCAACCTCCAGAATAAATGCCTGTATTTCTGGGGGTTTTGGTTTTCCAAAATTTAAATCCTTCTCTTGGTTTGGGGAGGTGCCATTGCTGTGAGTCTATTAGCCAGGAAAAGCATGTAACAGAAACTGGAGAAGTCCGTTGCTTCCCCAAATAGGGATTATTTTCTCCTATGTCAAGAAGGCCCAAGACGGCCCGTGGCTCACTCGGTAGAGTGCGGTGCTGATAACACCAAGGCCCCGGGTTCGGATCCCATATAGGGATGGCCGGTTAGCTCACTGGTTGAGCGTGGTGCTGACAAGAAGGCCCAAGGTTAGCAGCCAGGACTGTTGTGGTGGCCTCATGATGTCACCAGGGACCCAGACTCCTTCTCTTTCATCCTTACCTTCTTTATTATGGGGCTTTTAGGCACATGCCCAAAAGATGCCTGCTGTCCCTATGGACATCACATCCTCCTTCCAGAAAGAGGCAAGGGCAGGGGGTGGTCAGAGGAAGTGTGCATCTGGTTTTTCCCTTTTCATGAGGAAGCCACTAACTTTCCTTTTTTTTTTATTTTAAAAAGATGACCGGTAAGGGGATCTTAACCCTTGACTTGGTATTGTCAGCACCACGCTCAGCCAGTGAGCGAACCGGCCATCCCTATATGGGATCCGAACCCGGGGCCTTGGTGTTATCAGCACCGCACTCTCCCAAGTGAGCCACAGGCCGGCCCAGAAGCCACTAACTTTCATGAAAACCCCACAAGGGGGATTTCCATTCACACATCACATGGGAATCCTGCACTGCAGGGGAGTCTCGGAAGTCAAATGTTCTTGGCTGGTGCTATGGTTTGAATGACTGTCCCTCCGAAACTCATGTTGAAATTGAATTGCCACTGTAATGATATTAAGAGGTGGGATTTTAAAGAGGTGATTAGGCCATGAGGACTGTGCCCTCACGAATGGATTAATGCTGTTCATGGGAGTGGGTTCCTTATAAAAAAACTACTTTGGCCCCTCTTCCTCTCTCTCACCCTCTCTTTGCCCTTACACCATGTGATGCCCGCCACCAGGTTATGACACAGCAAGAAGGCCCTCACCAGATGCTGGCAACTTGGTATTAGACTTCTCAGCCTCCAACACTGTGAGCCAATACATTTCTGTTCATTATAAATTGTCCGGCCTGTGTATTCTGTTATAGCAGCACAAGATGCACTATGACAGCTGGACACATAGTCATGTCTAATCAAATTGGGGCCCTGCTGATGGAGAAAATGGGGAGAATACTCAAGTGAGTGCTTCTGGGAGGACCTCACTTCTCTCCATAGCCACTAAACAGGCTCTTTGCTGCCCTCTTGCCCACAACCAGCTCTCAGGACTGTGATTATCTTGCTCCCTCTGTGGATCTGAAACCTTGAGTAAGGCTTCAAGGATGCAAGGAGAGCCTAGGATTCCTTTTGGAGGGTGGAGTAGGTCCAGGGTAGATGTGGGGGCGGTACCCATGAGCTGGCAGCCATCTGACCTCAGAAGTCCACCAATGCCTCATGCTCACCACAACCTGGTATAGACTCCTCGCTGCCCTGGGGAGTGGCTGCCCAGCCAGCATTACATGTCCCAGGGCCCCTTGCAGTTAGATGTGGCCAAGGTGTTGAGTTTTAGCAAAGGGAAGCCAGCCAAAGTGAAGCACGCCACCTCCAGCCCTGGCCTATGAAATCTGTGCTGTGGTTTTCGTGCTCTTTACCCTGCCTCTGGCTGGGATGGAGACAACCCCCAGGGTAACCCTGAAATACACATGCTGAAGATAGTGGGCTGTATCAGCTTGGGTCTCTGAATGACTGCGTGGAAGAGGAGGACTGCCTTGCTGACCTGGTTCCCTGATAGTACTGTTTTATTTTTCTTTAAAAAAAGATGACCAGGGGGCCGGCCCGGTGGCGCACTGGATAGTGCGCCGCTTGGGAAGCGCGGCGGCGCTCCCGTCTGAGGGTTCGGATCCCACATACAGACCGGCTCCCGCTCACTGGCTGAGCGAGGCGCGGG
>NW_007727684.1:129575-133847 GCF_000696425.1 Galeopterus variegatus
AAAAAAAAAAAAAAAAAAAAAAAAAAAAAAAAGATGACCAGTAAGGGGATCTTAACCCTTGACTTGGTGTTGTCAGCACCACCCTCTCCCAAGTGAGCAAACCGGCCATCCCTATATAGGGATCTGAACCCATGGCCTTAGTGTTGTCAGCACCAGCCTCTCCCAAGTGAGCCTCGGGCCGGCCCTCTAGAACTGTTAACACGAGCAAGAAATAAACTCCTGTTCCACTGGCACCATTACACATTTTGAGTTTCTTGGTTACAGCATTGGCTTCCCTATCCATAGACTTCCCAAGGTCTTCAGTAAGTGACCTGATATCCTTCATATATATATATATATATATATTATTTTCTTCAGTTGGCCCAGTAGTTTCTGTGGCTGGCAATGCAGAATTCTTCAGGAATGGTGGCAAAATGCAACATATAGCAACTGAGTATTTACTGTATGCTAAGCACCTTCCTAAGTGTTTTGTATGGTTGTTGTTGTTTTGTGTGTGTGTGTAGCTGGTCGGTACAGAGATCAAAACTCTTGACCTTGGTGTTATAACACCACGCTCTAGGGCCAGCCCGTGACTTACTTGGGAGAACGTGGTGCTGACAACACCAAGCCAAGGGTTAAGATCCCCTTACCAGTCATCCTTTTTATTAAAAAAAAAAAAAAAAGAGGGAGAGTGTGGTGTTGCTCTAACCATGCTCTAACCAACTGAACTAACCAGCCAGCCCTGTATGTATTAACAGACTCCTTTTCGTAACTTTACTAAGGCTATTCTGTTATAGGGCACAACTTGTTCAAGCTCACCCAACCAGTATAAGGCAGATCTAGGGCTTGACTCCAGGCATTTTGGGATCAGAGGCCACGTTCCTCACATGATGCTCCACTGCCCTCCAGATGGATACTCGAGCCTAGAAAAGACTGCAAGTAACACGCATGTTCATCCAGCACTATTCACAACAGCCAAAAGGCAAAATAACCCAAGTGTCCATCAGCAGATGAGTGGACAAATAAGATGTGATCTATCCATACAATGTAATATGACTCAGTCATAAAAAGGAATGAAGTACTGATACATGCTACAATGTGAGTGAGACTCGAAATGACAGAAGCCAGACATGAAAGGACAAATATTGTGTGATTCCACCTATACGAAATATCCAGAATAGGTAAATCCATAGAGACCAAAATCAGATTGGTGGCTGCCAGGCACTGCAGAGCAGGGGGTGGGTGCAGGAGATGGTTTAATGTGTGCCAAGTTTTCTTTTGGGTGATGAAAATGTTTTGGAACTAGATAGTGGGGATGGTTGCACAACACTGTGAATGTACTAAATGCTGCTGTATTGTTCACTGTAAAAGGGCTAATTTTATGTTATGTGAATTTCACATCAATAAAAAAATAAAGACTGCAAGACCACACAAGACTGCAAAATGGCCTTGCAGTGGAGTCAGGGACCACGGCTCTGGAGTGAGCCCTTTCCCGGTCGCACGGCTGTCCCTGTGGGCAGGGTACCTTCAGCGCCAGCTGCTGCTCCTTCCACTGTCCAAGCTACAGCGCTGCAGGAAGCAAAGGGAAAACAGCTGTGGAGGAATTGGCCAGCTTCCTCCATTGGCCATGCACCTGCACCTTGGCCTTTGTGATCCATAGTGAGAGAAGCAGATCAGTGGGTGCCTGGGGGAGGGGAGAGTGGAAAGGGGCTGGAGGAGGGGCTCCAGGAACTTTGGGGTGCGATGAGATGTGTTCACTAGTTTCACTGTGAAGGTGGTTTCACGGGTGTCCACACATGTCAAAACATTAAAGTATACACTTCATATATGTGCATTATATTGCATGTTACTTATATCTCAGTAAAGCTGCTCTGAAAAATTGAGACAAGGCAGGATAGGAACCTACTTCAAAACAGAGAAAAAAGGATTGAAGGGGCCGCCCGTGGCTCACTCGGTAGAGTACGGTGCTGATAACACCAAGGCCACGGGTTCGGATCCCATATAGGGATGGCCGGTTCGCTCACTGGCTGAGCGTGGTGCTGACAACACCAAGTCAAGGGTTAAGATCCCCTTACCGGTCATCTTTTAAAAAAAAAAAAGAAAAAAGGATTGAAGGAGTTTGGGACAGGAAAAAGGGCACAGGGTGGATAGCACAGGGTGGGAGATTGCTTCATTTTATTATGAACTTTATAAAATGATTTCAATCTTTAAACTGAGAATAAAAATAAACCTGTAATTTAATTACACACACACACACACACAGATACAGTACTTGTGGAAACCTGAGCATTATCATCTTGGAGCCTCCCCTTCTCGCCTGATTAGTCCCCAGATCTACTATACCCAGCCTCCGCCTGTCCCCCACAGCAGCCCCCCAACCAGCTCCAGTCCAGCCCCGTCCTCTCCCATCAGGTCTCTGCCCCAACCCCTGTCCTTGCCCCTGGTCACGCTGCTTTCTGTGCAGCTACTTAGTCCACGCTCCACACCAAAGAGTAATGCTCGAAAACAAATGGCAAAGCCAAGACTCTCTCCTGCAAAAAACCCTAGAGAGGCCGCTGCTTGCTTTCAGAGAAAGTTCTGACTCCTTAAAATGGCCACGAGGCCCACTGTGATCCACCCAATCACTGACCCTGTGGCAGTTTCCAACTGAACCTCAGTCGGGGCTCGGGACCCTGTGTTCTCTCGCTTCTGGGCCTTTGCATGTGCCATTCCCTTTGCCTGCAACACTCACTCCTCTCTACACTCATCCTGAATTTTCAGGTCCTGATTCACATGGCTCCTCATCTGGGAAGCTCTCCCTGACCACAGAGGCTTGGGCTGTTGCCCTCCATATGGGCTCCCCTATCCCAGTCCTAACCACTCTGGGTTGCTACTATCTGGGGATGGGTCTGTCTTTCCTATGGACTGAGAGTACCATGAAAGCAGGGCCAGGACAGTCCTGGTCACTGTTGTGTCCTCAGCACCACCTAGCACAGGGCCCAGCACAGAAAAGTGCTTGGGGAATATTTGCTAAAAACATAAATAAATGAATAAATGACCCACTGACAAATTACAAAAGGGCAAAAGGCACTTTTACAGTGGACAGACCTGGTGGTCACCACCTAAACCAACGGATCAAACCCAGCCCCACCAATAATGGGGAAAACTGACATCATAAGGCCCTGTGATGGGGCTGGCATGGGAAAGACACAACATCACCCTTATAGTTTTCTGCTGAAAATGTTTACTCTGAATCTAATCCCGAGTCCAGAGTATGGATCATACTACAGGGCAATTGAGCTGGAAGTTTTCAAAGTAATAAAAATCCCGAAAAGCTAGAAAGAACTGCCCTAGATTAAAAGAGACTAAAGAGATGTGACAACCAAATATGATGTGTGGGCTGTGAGTGGATCCTGGATTGGGGGGAAATCTACAAAAGACATTTTGGCACTGTTGGAAAAATTTAAAAATAGTTTCTTCGATGATAGTTTGAAATTATTAATTTTTTTTTAGTCTATAATGATTTGGGATTATCTGGGAAAAGGTTCTTATTCTTAGAAGACACATGCTTAAGATTTTAAGGAGGAAGTGCCCTAATGTTTGTAAATTACTTTTGAATGATTTAGCAAAGAAATTTGTGTATGTGTATATAGACATAGACATAGACGTAAATTGTTATGGACTGAATGTTTGTGTCCCTCCACAATGCAAATATTGAAGCCCTAAGCCCCATTGTGATAGTATTTGGAGGTGGGGCCTTTGGGAGGTAATTAGGTTTAGATGAGGTCAAGAGGGTGGGGCCCCCATGATGGGATTAGTGTCCTTATAAGAAGAGGAAGAGAGCCCAGAACTCACTTGCTCTCTCTGCCATGTGGGGACAGTGAGAAGGGAGCCATCCACAAGCCAGGAAGACAGCCCTCACCTGTTGCTTTGCGTTGCTTTGCCCCCCACGGATTTGTCAACCCACTTCCCCTGGGTGACGGAGATGCAAAGGATTACTCAAAGCGCATCTCTACTGAGCAGTGAGAGGCCCCAAAGTGGTTAATCTCCCTTTGGGACCCTCCAGCGAGAGGCAGCCCTTCCTTAGGAAATTAATGCTGAATTGGGGTTCTCTTCCTGCATTTATTTTCCAGACCAGGAAGTTACAGGAAGAGAACATGGGTGGGGTTACAGTTTAACAATACAGGCTGGTAACTTTCAGTGAAACAAGCCAGATGACATTCCAGTAGACAATTAAGTGGTCCTATCAACAACAGTTTGATCTTAGCAAACATTCCTTTTTAACAGCAGTTTCTCAGTATCTTTACATAACAA
>NW_007727684.1:134741-136266 GCF_000696425.1 Galeopterus variegatus
TAAGTATAGCTTAACAATGGAAACTAGTAACATCAGTAAATTAAAGTGACATTCCAAAGTACAATTAGTAAAGGGCTAAATTGGTCAAACTGGCTCATTATCTGAAGTCTGACCTCTCCTTAAAGAAAAGTTAAACTCTTATGATAAAATTTAAATACGATTATCTCTAAAGTTTCCCCCAACAGACAGCTTGCCCCTAGCAAACATCTTTTCCACAACTTTCCCTTCAGCAATTCTTAAAATCTCTTAACAGAACCAGTATGACAACTGCCTGTCATCTCTAAAGTAAAGTACACAGTCCTATACCTAACCAGTGATTAAGAGTTGATTAGATGGGCTTTGACCACACTATCTATGGGCTGTGCCCCCCTGTCCAAGGGCTATTGCCCCATAGTGCATTTACCTAAAAACCTTATTGTAAAATCAAATGAGAATCACGATTTCTTTTCTTTTTTTTTTACCTTTTTGTCTTTTTTCGTGACCGGTAACGGGATCACAACCCTCAGTGTCGCACCCGTACCGCGACCGGCAATGGGATCGCAACCCTCGGTGTCGCGCCCGCACCGCGCTCAACCAGTGAGCGGACCTGTCTCTATATGGGATTCAAACCCTCGGCGGGAGCGCCACCACGCTCCCAAGTGCTGCACTCTGCCGAGTGCACCACCGGGCCGGCCCTAGAATCACGATTTCTAACCCACTACACTCACCAAGAATCGAATTTTCCGGCACCTTGATCTTGGACTTCCTCACCCCCAGAACTGTGAGAAATAAATATTTGTTATTTAAGCGACCCAGTCCATGTTATTTGTTACAGCACTAGTTTGCTATAGCAGCCCAAGCTGACTAAGATAGGTTTGGTACTAAGAAGTGGGGTGCTGCTTAACAAATACCTAAAAATGCAGAAGTGGCTTTGGAACTGGATAATAAGTAGAGACTGGAGGAGTTTTGAGGTATATGCTTGAAATATGGACACTAAGGGTGATTCTGGTGAGGGCTCAGAAAGAAAAGAGGAGAGCTGGAGAGAAAGCTTCCATTCCCTGAAAGAATACATAAACTATCACAAACAGAAGGTTAGGGCTGGCCTGTGGCTCACTCGGGAGAGTGCGGTGCTGATAACACCAAGGCCAAGGGTTCGGATCCCTATATAGGGATGGCCAGTTAGCTCACTTGGACGAGCGTGGTGCTGATAACACCAAATCGAGGGTTAAGATCCCCTTACCGGTCATCTTTTAAAAACAAAACAAACAAAAGAAACAAACAGAAGGTTAAGGTTGGTAGAAATATGGATGGTAAAGGCTATTCTGGTGAGGTCTCAGATTGAAATGAGGAACATGTTATTGGACAATGGAGAAAAGGCAACACTTGTAATAAAGTGGCAAAGAACTTGGATGAATTGTGTTCATGTTCTAGTGTTTTGTGGAACGTGGAACTTGTGAGCAATGAAATTAGATATTTAGCTGAGATTTCTTTCTTTTCTTTTCTTTTTTTTTTTAATAAAGATGACCGGTAAGGGGATCTTAACCCT
>NW_007727684.1:137181-141555 GCF_000696425.1 Galeopterus variegatus
TGAGCAACCCGGCCACCCCAATATAGGACCCGACCCTGTGGCCTTGGTGTTATCAGCCCCACCCTCTCCCGAGGGAGCCACAGGCCGGCCCCTTTAGCTAAGATTTCTAAGCAAACTGCTGAAGAAGCATTGTGGTTCCTCCTGACTATTTATAGTAAAACACGAGAAGAGAGAGATGATTTGAAGAAAGAATCGTTATGCAAAAAGGAACCAGAACATTCTCAGCCTATCCATATTGCAAAAACTGAGAAAGCTGTTTTGGAGAGAATGCTAAGGGTGTGGCTGAACAACCATTTGATAAGATTAGTGTGGATGTGAACTGCAGACCTAATCAGCCACTCCAGCATAAACACTTCCAGTTTGACTTGAATGGGACAGAGACAGGTGGAAATGAAGGAAGATTGTCAGAATTCTTAGGTCCTACAGGACTGGACTGTAGAGCTATTCAGCTGCAAATCTGCACTATTTTTCAAGACAAGGGAAGAAGGACCCCAAAGGTGATTCCAAGATCATCAGGGCTTCCACCTTGGTTTCAAAAATGGAGGCATTACCTCAGTTTCAGCAGGCCAGACAGCAGCTGTCAGGAACTTTGGGGGTGAGACCCTTGCCTGGCAGAGTCATGGAGGTGGGACCACAGCCCCAGTGGGTTCTGTAGGCAGAGCATTGAAACAAAAAGGAGTATACTGGGACCTTAAGAACTAATGTATTTGCCTTGCTAGGTTTTGAACTTGCTTGGGACCTATCGCTCCTTCCTTCTTACCTAATTCTCCCTTTTGTAATGAGAATGTCTGTCCTATGCATATCCCACCACCATATTTTTTTGTGGGTGGTTTTTTTGTTTTGGCAGCTGGCTGGTATGGGGATCCAAACATTTGACCTAGGTGTCATTGAGATAGGAGGTGCTCAGTCCCCCTGGGATTGGGTTTTAGGCCACCCTCCTGGGTCTCAAACCATTCCCCTAGGACTCAAGCCCTGCCTCTTAGACTTGAACTATGGTGGCTTGTAGCACTTATTTTCAGTACCAATACCTAAAGACTGAGGTCACAGGAGGCCAACTTGTGTAATCTCGGTGGCCAAGCATGCTCAACAAAAAGGAGTTTACCCCTTAAATGGCCTTCCACTGGAGGCACTAGAGATGCAAGTAGTGGGATTTGACCAATGAGCATGCTCTAAAAGAGACCAGCTGAGCATGTGCAAGGCTAGGTTACATAACTGAGGACCATCTTAGTTGAATATTCATTAGGTAGCATAAGAATGTATGGACAGCCAAACTGTAAACGTAGAATCCAGGAAGAAGGTGATGCCGCTGCTCGCTCTCTCTGCAGCAAGCCCGCACTTCACCTAGGAGGTGGATATTTCTTAGTTTTTGTGTTAAACTTGCCTTTAGCAGGTGTTAGACTTGCCTTTAGCAGGCTGCTGTTCACTCGGGAACTAGTCTGCACTTTATCTGTAGAGTGTGTCATTTCTTACTTCTGTATTAAACTTGCTAAGGCTGCCACTCACGCTCTGGAGCCAGGCCACACTTTCCCTGTGAAGTCTGTGTCTCTGACTCTTTACATTAAACCTGCTTTCACTTTCTACTGTGACTCTGCTCTTGAATTCTTTCCTGTGGCGGAGTCAAGAACCTGGTAGAAGACAGGGTGCGATGAGGTCAGCTATCCAATCTCCCCAGTCCCTCTCGACGGGTATCATTATCAGCTCTGAGTGAGCTAACCAGCCAGCCCCACCATCATATTTTAGAAGCACATAACTTGTTTGGTTTCACAGGTTCACATCTAGAGAGGAATTCTGCCTCAGGATGAATCATACCTCAAGTCTCACCCATACCTGATTTAGATAATATTTATTTATTTTTTTGGTGGCTGGCTGGTAAGGGGAACCGAACCCTTGACCTTGGTGTTACAAGGCTGCACTTTAACCAACTGAGCTAACCAGCCAGCACTAGATAATATTTAGATGAAACTTTAGACTTTAGGCCTTTTGGGATGGAATGAATGGTAACGGGATCGCAACCCTCGGTATCGCGCCCATACTGGGGACCGGCAATGGGATCGCAACCCTCGGTGTTGCGCCCGCACCGCGCTCAGCCAGTGAGCGGGAACCGGTCTCCACATGGGATCTGAACCCTTGGCAGGAGCGCCGCCGCGCTCCCAAGTGGCGCACTCTCCAGTGCGCCACCAGGCCAGCCCTTGCATGTGGGAAGTACACAAATTTTGGAGGGCCAAAGGCAGATATGGACTAAATATATACCGAATATTTGTGCCCCCTCCCCACCAGATTCGTATGACGAAGCCCTAATCCCCAATGTCATAGTATTTGGAGGTGGGGCCTTTGGGAGGTAACTGGGATTAGACGAGGCCAGGGCAAGTCTCCCACGTATCCTTATAAAAAGAGGAAAAGAGACCAGATCACTCCCCCTCTCTCTGCCATGTAAGGATACAGTGAGAAGGCAGCCATTTGCAAGCCAGAAAAGAGGGCCCTCACCAGAAACCAAATCTGTTGGCACCCAGATCTAAGACTTCCCAGCTTCCGGGACTGTAAGAAATAAATATCTGTAGTTTAAGCCACCCAGTCTGTGATATTTTGTAATAGAAGCTCAAGCTGACTAAGGCAGGGATACAGAGTTTCTGTCTGGAATGATGAAAAAGTTCTGGAACTAGATGGTGGTGATGGTTACACAACAACGCTGTGAATTTACTTAGTGCCACTGAATTGTACACCTAAAAACGGCTAAAGTAGTAAGTTTTTTTTTTTTTTTTGGGTGGCTGGTTGGTACAAGGATCAGACCTTGGATTTTAGTGTTATCAGTACCATACTCTAACCAACTGAGCTAACCAGCCAGCCCTAAAATGGTAAATTTTATGTTATGTATATTTTATCACATTTTTTTTTTTTTTTTGGGTGGCTGGCTGGTACAAGGATCAGACCTTGGATTTTAGTGTTATCAGTACCATACTCTAACCAACTGAGCTAACCAGCCAGCCCTAAAATGGTAAATTTTATGTTATGTATATTTTATCCCATTTTTTTTTTTTTTTTGGGTGGCTGGCTGGTACAAGGATCAGACCTTGGATTTTAGTGTTATCAGTACCATACTCTAACCNTTTATCACATTTTTAAAAAAAGATAACTTGGTGAAAAGAGAAATTAGTTTAGGTACTCTTCTGTTTTACCCTCAGTTGGGTGTATTGCAATAGGATTCTGACGCTAACCACCCAGAGTTAGTGCAGACCCCACAAGGTAAAAGCTCAGTCTTCCACGAGACCGCCCTCATTCCAGATGACAGCTACAAGTGGGGTCCCAGCCACCTGTACTTCTGATTACAAATTTGGGGGTTACCACAACCCCCTCAGTTTTGATAATTCACTAGAATGACTAACAGAATGCACTGAAAGCGTTATGCTTACAGTTCCAGTTTTATCATGAAAGCTACACACAGGCGAGGTCTAGGACAGAGTGCAGAGCTTTCACATCCTCTCCTCGTGTCGCCCCATGGCACAGCAGTGCATCTGCCAACCAGAGAGCTCTACTGAGTTTCGGTGTCCAGAGTTTTTCCAGGCTTACACAAGTGATGTAGCCAAGACTGATAAGATATGGTGGCCACGTGATTGAACTCGGTCTCCAACCACCTCTCCTCCTGGGAGGTCAGGCTGGCTCAAAGTCAACCTTCTAATCTTGTGTTTGCTCTTTTGGTGATCAGCTCCACCAACAGCTGCCTCATTAGCATAACAAAGACACTCCTATCATTCAAGAAGTTCTAAGGGACTTTGAAGCACTATGCCAGGAACTGGGGACAAAGACAAGATATATTCCTTACACCACAGCTACTAAGGGAGAGACTTAATACATTAAGTGCATACAGAGCATACAAATTGTCTCCCCCAGGTGCTGTGGTCCCTGTAACATGCACCGACCAGCCATGGAGCTCTGTGTAGGGAAATGGATATCCCCAGGATAGCCACATGCAGGCCACGGCCCAGGGCAAGTGCCCTCTGGCAGTCTGACTCCTCATCTTCTCAGGTAAAGGCCTCCCCCCATCCCCACCCCAGCTTCTCCCACCCTCACACCTGTCTCCCCTGCAGCTCCCTTCCTCCTGCTGCCCCATTCATGGTGCATGGATGTCCCCATCCCTCCAAAGGTGAGGGTGGAGCTTGCGGGAAGAGAAATCTGACCCTTGGGATGGCTGGGAAGTGGTTAGGGGCAGAGGATGGTGTAGTGGATTGAATTATGTCCCCCCAAAACTCATTGAAGCTTGAGTTGTGTCCCCAAGTTTTATATATTAGAAACTTAGCAGGGGCTGGCCCATGGCTCCCTTGGGAGAACGTGGTGCTGATAATACCAAGGCCACAGATTCGGATCCCATATAGGGATGGC
>NW_007727684.1:142522-150692 GCF_000696425.1 Galeopterus variegatus
AAAGATGACCAGTAAGGGGATCTTAACCCTTGACTTGGTGTTGTCAGCACCACGCTCAGCCAGTGAGCAAACCGGCCATCCCTATATGGGATCCGAACCGGTGACCCTGGTGCTATCAGCACCGCACTCTCCCGAGTGAGCCACGGGCCGGCCCGTCCAGTCATCTTTTAAAAAAAAACAAAAAACAAACAAACAAACAAACAAAAAAAAAACTTAGCCCCCACGGTGACTGTTAAGAAAGTGAGAAATCCTATTATCATAATTGAAAGGTGGAGCCTTGAAGAGGTGATTGGATTGTGGGACTGTGCAGTAGTGAATGGATTAAAAATGGCGGTCAGGGGCGTGGTACTGAGGGTTTTAAAAGAAGAGGAGAGTCTGTCTGTCTCTTCCTCTGCTCTCTCTGCTCCACCATTTCACAATGTGATACCCTGCTGTCACTGTCATCACCACCAAGGCTCTCACCAAATGTGTTCCCTGGACCTTGGACTTCTTAGCCTCAGAAACTGTAAGCAATAAATTTTATTTTCTTTATAAACTACCCAGTTCCATGTATTTTGTTATAAGCAACAGAAGTGGACTAATACAGAAAATTGGTACCAGAGAAGTGGGGTGTTGCTTATAACAAATACTTGAAAATGTGGAAACAGCTTTGGAACTGGGTGTCAGGCAAAGGTTGGAGGAGTTTGGAGGACTCAGAAGACAAAAAGACAAGGGTAAGTTTGGAATGTCTTAGAGACTTGTTATGTGGTGGCGAGCAGAGTGCTGACAGAAATATGGACTATAAAGACCATTCCGAGAAGATCACAAATGTAAATGACAAGGGACTTACTGGAAACTGGGGCAAAGCTCACCCTTGCTGTGAACTGGCAAGGAACTTCGCTGGATTGTGTCCATGCCCTAGGACTTTGTGGAAGTTGGAACGTAGAAGTTGTGAACCAGAGCATTTGGCAGAAGAAATTTCTAAGCAGCAAAGCATTCAAGAAGCTGCATGGCAACTTCCAACAGCCTACTCGGAGTTATGGTGGCAAAGGCATGACATTGAGCCAGAATTTAAAAGGGAAACATTGTGTAACGATTTAGAGAATCTGTAGCCTGGCCATGTGGTAGAGAAGCAGAGAGCATACAATGGTCCAGTCCAGTGACCCTTAGCTAAGAAGATTAGTGCAAAAGAACAGGATTAGGGCCGGCCCAGTGGTGCACTGGAGAGTGCGCCGCTTGGGAGCATGGCGGCGCTCCTGCCGAGGGTTCGGATCCCATGTGGAGACCGGTTCCCGCTCACTGGCTGAGTGCAGTGCGGGCGCAACACCTAGGGTTGCGATCCCGTTGCCGGTCCCCGGTACGGGCGCGACACTGAGGGTTGCGATCCCTTACCAGTCAGTAAAAAAAGACAAAAAGGGGAAAAAAAAAAAGAACAGGATTATCAAGAGAAAGAGAAAAAAGGTCCTGAGCCATTGCAGAAGCCTCTGGGGCCAATGCTTCCATTTCAGGCCCAAAGGCCTAGGGAGACAGAATGGTCTTGGGGAACAGGACTAAGGCGCCCTCCATGGGCTCTCTGCTCAGGGCCACCTTGTGATGCTCCTCCCCACACCAGCACCCCAGCTGCTTTGGCTGCTCCAGCTGTGGCTAAATTGGTCCCAGGTGTGGCTGGGTGTGCAGCTTTGGAAAATACAAGCCAGAAGCCTTGGCAGAGTCTACATGGTCTTAGGTCTGTAGGCTTGCAGAATGCCAGAGCTGGGAAGGCTTGGGAGCCTCCACCCAGATTTCAAAGATATATGGGGACCCAGAAAGAGATCTGTCACACGGGTAGGGTCACTGCAGATAGCTCTTCACTGGAGCAATGTCGAGCAGAAACATGGGGTCAGAATTGCAGCAGAGAAACCCCAACAGTGCCATGCCTAGTGGAGCCGTGCGAGTGGGACCACCATGGGGACCCCAGACCTGTGGAGCTACCAGAGTGGAACACCAGCCTGGGAGAGCTGAAGTGTGGCCTGAGACCAGGAAAGCCATAGGAGCAGAGCTGCCCAAGAACTTGGGGACCCAACTCTCATACCAGCGTGCAGAGGACATTGAACATGAAGTCAAGGTACCTGATTTACCACCTTTGAGATTTACTGCCTGCCCTGCTGGGTTTTAGACTTGTTTGGGAGCTGTTACACCTTTCCTTTGGCCTATTTCTCTCTTTTGAAATGGGAATATGTACCCTATGTTTGTCCCACTATTTTATCTTGGAAGTAGATAACTTATATTGATTTCACAGATGGGACTTTGAACTTTGGGCTTCTTTTTTTTTTTTTTTTAAAGGTGACCGGTAAGGGGATCTTAACCCTTGACTTGGTGTTGTCAGCACCACGCTCTCCCAAGTGAGCCAACCGGCCATCCCTATATGGGACCCGAACCCGTGGCCTTGGTGTTATCAGCACCGCACTCTCCCAAGTGAGCCATGGGCTGGTCCTCGAACTTTGGACTTCTGAGTTGAGACAAGTTAAGACTAGGGATGAAATGAATATATTTGCATGTGAAAAGGACATGAGTTTTGGGGGGCCAGGGGCAGAATGTAGTGGATTGAATTATGTCCCTCCAAAACTCACTGAAGCTTGAAGTGTGTCCCCCAGGTTTTAAGTATTAGAAACTTGGCCCCCACTGTGACTGTTGAGAGGGTGGGAGATCCTATTATGGTAATTGAAAGGTGGAGCCTTGAAGAGGTGATTGGACTGTAGGACCGTGCCGTAGTGAATGGATTAAAAATGGTGGTCGGGGCATTAAAAGAAGAGGAGAGTCCGTCTTTCTCTTCCTCTGCTCTCTCTGCTCCACCATTTCACAACATGATACCCTGCTGTCACTGTCATCACCACCAAGGCTCTCACAGGATGTGCTCCCTAGACCTTGCACTTCTTAGTCTCAGAAACTGTAAGCCATAAATTTCATTTTCTTTATAAATTAGCCAGTACCATGTTTTTTGGGTTTTTTTTTTTTTGGCCTTTCAGGTCAGTTCCATGTATTTTGTTATAAGCACAGGAATGGACCGATACAGGTGGAGAGGGTTTTCCGGGGATGTCTGAGAGGCCAATATCAAATATCAGCCAGTATGATCCAGGCACTGAGTGGTGAGCTGAGCCTGAACTTCTGGAGGTGCTGGAAGCCCTGGGCTGAGACTGAAGGGCTCTGGCTCCCCCAGAAGCACAGGCCGCTGTCTCTGAAGGGAAGCAAGGGAGTAAACATCTGTGTGAGCAAAGCTCCCAAGCGCGGGATGGCAGTGCCGTGAGTGGGAGTCACGAAAACCTTAGGAGACAGTGTCAGTCCCTTGGGGACTTCGTAAACTGGTAATTCTGCAAACCTCAAACAGGAATCCTACAGGCCGAGTCCCTAGGATAGAGCTGCCGTCTGGGGGGTGCCACCCTTCAGCCCGTTGGAGCCTGTACAGTGAGGGCAGCTGGTGCTGGGGGGTTCCGGGTAGAGCCCAGAGAAGAAGGGTATGGGAGCCATCGACCAGTGGGGGGGTCAAGACCTCCACGCTCCTGCTCAGCTGAAATGCCAGCTGCAGGCTGCAGTTCTGTCCCATCTCCTACCCCTGGGGTCCTGGGGTAGCCTCTGTGAGGATCCCACATGCCAGTCCCTTCCTGCTGAATGTGAGTGCAGGGGTGGGGTGTAGGGAGCCCTTCACAGGAGGGAGCAGAAATGGGGCATGTGAGCCAAGATCCAAAATCCAGAGTCCCATGTGTGTCTCCACCACAGGCCCAGTTGGTGAAGCTTTTGTTTAGAATTCCCTTATTCCTACCTCACTTGGCGTCAACTACCTGACAGCCACTTTCACATTGTGTGACACCCCCATGAGACAGAAAAGCCCATTTTATCAGCACTGCGCTCTCACTAAGTGAGCTAACCAGCCATCCCTAGAAAGTCCCATTTTAGAGGTGGGCAAAATGTGGCTCAGAGGGGTGAGGTTAATTGCCTGAGGCTGCAGAGCAGGAGAGGGGGAGAACAGGCTTGAACCCTGACCCTGCTTTGTCCTCTCTTTTCTACTTTTCTAAGCAAACTCCCAACACGCTGCAACGATGTTAGTTTCAATCCTAGTAGGAGCCCAAGGACCAGGGAGACATGGTGAGGGGGCGAGGGCTGAAAGGAATGTGGGAGTGAGCCAAGAAACGAAGATGGGAATAGCCACCTGGTGACACGCCAGGGGCTGGTGCCACCAGCTCCAACACCAGGGCTGAGGGCTTGTCGAATGGGAGGAAGATTATGCTATGCCCACCCAGGAGAGGGTGTGAGGCCAGAGAGGGGCAGAGGTTTGCCTGTTAAAAGAGGCTGCCCTCAGACCCGCACGCTCCCAGTTTGCCCTCCCTCCAGGGCCAGGGTGCTCACTCCTCACACCCTCAGTCCCCTTGTCCAGCATCAACTTGGTCATTTGGCCAGTCTGATGGTGGACAGAGCATCTCTCGGTCTCATTCTCATTCTGTAATCTGAGGAGTGAGGTTGATCATTGTTTTGTGTGACCATTGGCTATTTGCACTTCTTTGGCTGTGATCTGTGTACCCACGCTGAGTGGTCAGTAACCTGGTCCGTGAGGTCAAGAGCCCACCGAGAGCCTGAGAACTCAGCACAGATCCCACGCCATGGCTCAGGAGGAAGGTGGATAAGAAAGGAGGCAGTCAGAGGAAAAGGGGCAGGACTGCTCTGTGACAAAGGCCAATTGGACATCATGCTGGGTAAGAGATGAACAGATGCAGAGAAATTCAAGTCAAAACCACAATGAGGGCCGGCCCCATGGCTCGCTCGGGAGAGTGCGGTGCTGCTGGTGCCGAGGCTGCGGGTTCAGATCCTATATAGGGATGGCCGGTGCGCTCACTGGCTGAGAGTGGTGCGGGTGACACCAAGCCAAGGGTTAAGATCCCCTTACCGGTCACAAAAACAAAAAACAAAAAAACAAAAAAAACCCACAATGAAAGGCTATAATCACAAAGTTGGATAATCACGAGTACCACCAAGGATAACCACAAGTGCCCCGATATATGTGTAATGGAGCGTCCCATGGATATGCCACCAGAACATCGGACTCTGCACTGTGAGGCAGGTATGAGGGGTAGGGGCAGAAAAAGGAGACTCATCTCCCTGCTGTTTTAAGTCATGGCCAAGTGGAAAATCACCTGAGTGATCACAAGAGTGGCACCTTCTTCCCCCTTCAAGGGTCTCACAAGGACACTTTCAAAGTTCCTTGAAGCCTTGTCTCTGAACCTGGGCTGGTCATGACAGAACATTCCTTCCTTGTGGGTGTTTGGGTTTCTCTTTATATATCACAGAATGAAATGAAAATCGATGATTATGTTGGTGTGCACACTCATGCACAGATGTCCTCGATGGAACAAGCATGCTACTGGAGGGCGTACATTATGATCTAGTTTTGATGAAAAAACACCATATTAAGAACAGGCTAGGCATTTGGGACTGTTTTCTTTATTCTTTTCCCAGTGGCTGATTATATTTTAAATGAGCAGGTGTTGCAGAAGCATAAAAGGACAAAGCAATCTCCTTTCTGAGAAGCAGAACCTCAATGGGCCATGAAGTGGACCTCTCCCAGGAGTATGCGCCCCACTTGCCCTGTGGGAGGTGTCCCAGGAATTGCCCCAGGAATCACAAACTCGCAATCACGTGCAGTCTTCTGTGTTGCAGGACATCCTATCCCTCTGCTGTCCCAAGGGCTGTTGCTAGCAGAGCCCCACTTGGACAGGAGACAGAAACCCTGGAACCAACCTAATGCTGCAATTGTGACTCCCCAAGTCCCGCCCTCAGCTCTGAGCCTGTCAGACCCCCCTAACTATGGGATCACAGGAAATAACTTGGTGGAGGCTGGGTACAAACATTCGGTGTAAACGTGCTGGTGCAACTCGACTCAGAGGGGACAGCTTGGGGGAATGGCTGGTGCTATAGGTCCTGGTCTTGGGGGACACTGGGGCTGCAATACTGCCCTAGGTCCCCAGACACACTCTCCACAGTTTGCCACCCTGCTCTGCACCCAGGAGGCAGAGTGCTTGGGATGGCATCACCAAGACCCTGTCCTCTGTATTCTGGCGGGCACGCTTTTAGGGCAGTGCTGGCAGGAGAGGGCAGAATAGGAAAAGGTAGAGGTTGGGCATGTTTCCCCCCACCCCACCTTTGACTGGCCCACAGTGACTGTGCCCTTGACCTCAGACCTCAGCTCCTGCACTTGCCTTTGGGGAACCGCTCCTGATGTCCTCCTGAGATCTCCAGCTGGGGTCTTGAGTGGCCCTCCCTGGAGCCCTTCACCCTGCCCACACCCGCCCACAATTGTCCTGTGCTGAACTCTCTTCAGTAAATAAAACTTAAGGGAGCAAACAAACAGAAAAATCTCACACAGTTCCCCAGGTTCTCAGGGGCCCCTGTTAGCTTGATATTCGAGATTTTGCACAAACCAGCCCTCCCCAGCTTCATCTCACCCCACTCCTGCCCTATTCCAGCTACTTCGACCACTCCCTGTGACAACCAGGCCCTTGCACATGCAGTGCCCTTTGCCTAGAATACCCTGCCCTCCCATCCCAGAGCTTCAGCATCAGCTGCTTTGGAGAGAGGGTCATAAATAAGGCCCTCACCAGGCCAAGAGTGACACCTGCTCATCCATGGCTCCATACTGGTCACTTTCAAAGATGGATACAGAACACATACAGGATGATCCCCATGTTGCACACGTTTGTATATCTGTCTATACATATACAGTGCATAATTTCTCTCTCCCTGAATGTGCATGCCCGCCCCCCCCCCACCACCACATTTAGGGCATAAACACAACTGAAAGTTAACACTAATCATCTCTGGGTAGTGGGATTATGGGTGGTGGTTTCATTACATTTTATGCTCTTCAATGTTTGCTGAATTTTCTTTTTTTTTTTAAAAGATGACCGGTAAGGGGATCTTAACCCTTGACTTGGTGTTGTCAGCACCACGCTCACCCAGTGAGCAAACCAGCCATCCCTATATGGGATCCGAACCCGGGGCCTTGGTGTTATGAGCACCGCACTCTCCCGAGTGAGCCACGGGCCGGCCCGATTGCTGAATTTTCTGAAGTGAGCCTGGTGTACCTTGGAATAAGTAGAAAGTAATGTTTGGGAAACAAAGAAATGACTGGAATGGAATTACTTTTTGTCGTTGTTGCATGAGGACTCATTTATTAGTAGAACAGCCGCACTTCGGTGCATGGATTTTGGAAACTATTTTGGATTTGGAGTGAGCAAGTGGACATCTCACTCTTGGCGGTGTTTCAGAGAGCAGAGTTGGTTGAACAATTGAGTGGGCGATGAGTATGACATGGCTGGACCGATAGCCTCTAGAAGGGAATTGAAACCCAAAGTGATGAAAGGATTATTCCATTCTGCAGTGAAACCCAGTTGAATTCAGCATCCTGACTTCTTGTCTCCTCTTGATTTTGCCATTAAAGCACATAAATCTTCTCATAATAAGGCACTGGAGAGGTCAAGTTCTGGAGCTGGGAAGGCCAAGGTCGAGAGGCCACATCTGGTGAGGGCTTTCTTACTGTGCCATAACATGGTGAGAGGGAAAGAGCATCTGGGATGAAATTCCTTTCCATTGCTTACTTCCTCTTCAACCACTCCACTCCAGCTCAGCACCCTCAGCACAAAGTCCACATCCTCCTTTCCATGGACCCAGGCCCTATGTGACCTGGTCACTGATCCCCATCACTGCCCCAATGTGCTGCACACTCCAGCCCCCAACACCGAGGCATGTTTTGCACATACTCTTCTCGCTGTCATCTCTGGGCCTTTGCACATGCTGTTCCCTCTGCACATGATCTCCCTTAGACTTTCTCTTTGTTAATTTTAATCTGTATTCTTTTGCTGTAATAACTCATAACCATGAGTATAACAGCTTTTCTGAGTCTTGTGAGTCATTCTAGTGAATCAATGAGCCTGAGGGGTGGTCTTGGGAACCCCCGACAAAAGGAGATTCAAGGATTCAAAGATATAATTCATGCAAAATTCTTTTTTTTTTTTGTCTTTTTTTCGGTGTCCGGCAACGGATCGCAACCCTCAGTGTTGCCCCCGTACCGGACCGGGGGCCGGCAACGGGATCGCAACCCTCGGTGTTGCTCCCGCGCCTCGCTCAGCCAGTGAGCGGGAACCGGTCTGTATGTGGGATCCGAACC
>NW_007727684.1:151491-159505 GCF_000696425.1 Galeopterus variegatus
GAACCCTCGGGCGGGAGCGCCGCCGTGCTTCCCAAGCGGCGCACTATCCAGTGCACCACCGGGCCGGCCCTACATGCAAAATTCTTAATGTGGTGCCTGGGACACCCTTTCCTCTTCTCTGTACCTGGCTCACTCCTAAAGACTCGGTTGGACTCCCTCCAGGAAGCCCTCCCTGAATCCCCAGACTGGATGAGGAACCCCTTCTGGGTTCCCCAAGCCTCCAGGACTCCCCTACCCCAGGCCCATCCACTGTCTGGAACCCTGCCTGTTTACTGCAGTCAGTGCGAAGAGTGGTGAGGAGGTTCCAAATCCTCCTGACTGTGTGGCCCTGATCTCTCTGTGCCTCACTTGATCAAGGACTTGATCTCTCTGTGCGTCACTTTCCACATCTGCAATATGGGGGAAATGACAACATTTACCTATAAGGAGAGTGTGCAGTGAAGGGTCAGCTCAGCAGTCTTGGGTTGTTTAAACCCTGCACATTCCAAAGAAATGCCTGTCTTCAGGACTGGCCCTTCCTTGACTGGCTTCTGCAAGATAATCTCTGAGCCCTTGGAATATTCTGCCTGATAAGTGTTTCTGTTTCTCTGAGGCCTTGGGCCATGTTATATCAGTTTGTCCTCTGGGAGGCTGGAGACTGAGTAGCTAAGGTCAGTCATGGGGGCACTGTATGCCTACGTGACTGATCTCAAATAAAAACACTGGATACTACCCAAGGCTTGGGTGGGCTTCCATGGCTGGCAATACTTAGCATGTGTTGTCACAGCATTGCGGGGAGAATTAAGTGGTTCCCATAGGATATGTCTACTCGGAAGGGACTCCTGGAAGCTTCTTCCACCTGTTCTTTTTTCTGTATTCCACCCCATGCACCTTTTCCCCTTTATTAATTTTAATCTCTGTCCTTCACTGTGAGAAGCCATAACTGAGGATAGTAGGTGTCTTCAGTCCCGTGAGTCCTAGTAAATCACTGAGACTGAGGGTGGTTTTGCAACACAAGAAGCTGCAAAGATTCAAAGATATGATTCATGTAAAATCCTACACACGGTGCCTGAAGCCAGGAAATCTGAAATGGAAGAGATTCATTTTCTCCGTGCTTCAGTTTCCTCCTCTGCAACATGGGGATCATAATCACCCTGTCCTCTTAGGGTGGGAATGCTTATAACTTGGGGTGAAGAGGCTTTTCCCAAACAAGACAACAAAAGTAAACGTCACAAAAGAAAAGATAGAAAAACCTGGTTTATTACAATCGAAAGACTTTTGTAAGACAAAAGATACTATAAACAACCATTAAGGACAAGGAAAGCCATCATCTCTCATAGGAAATTCAAACGGCCAACGAACAGTTGAAAATAAGCTCAACCCATGGGGATGATCAGGGAAGCACAGACCACGTACCCCTTGCAACCGCTCACCCAAAGGCTCCAACAAGAGGTTTGCCAGAGTCTCTGCATCTCAGACAAAGGGGTAGAATGCAGATTCTATGATGAGCACCTACAAATCACTAGGAAAAAGACAGAGCAGCCTAAAAAAATGACCGTGGTACATTAAATAACGGCCCCCAAATATGTCCACAACCCAATTCCCGGAACCTGTGAACCTTACTTTATAAGGCAAAAGGGACTTTGCAGATGGGATGAAGTCACTTGAGATGGGGAGATTATCTTGGATTATCCTAGAGGACCCTAAATGCAACCCCGAGTGTCCTTATTAGAAGGAGATAGAATGAGATTTAACTGCTGTAGTAGTTTGAAGGGTGGACTAAAAAAGGTATGTCCACATCCAAATCCCTGGAACATGTGACTGTTGCCTTATTTGGCAAAGGGGCCTTTGCAGATGTAATTGTCCTTATTAGAAGGAGATAGAATGAGATTTAACTGCTGTAGTAGTTTGAAGGGTGGACTAAAAAAGGTATGTCCACACCCAAATCCCTGGAACATGTGACTGTTGCCTTATTTGGCAAAGGGGCCTTTGCAGATGTAATTAATTTAAGAATCTCAAGATTATATCATCCTGGATTACCAAGGTGGGCCCCAAACTCAGTGACAAGTGTCCTTATAAGAGACAGAAGAGGAAAAGACACATACAGTGAAGATGGAGCCAGAGATTGGAGCGATGCAGCCACAAGCCAAGGAATGCCTGGAGTCACCAGAAGCCAGAAGAGACAAGGAAGAATTCTCCCTGAGAGCCTTTGGAGGGAGTACGGCCCTGCTGACACCTTAATTTCAGCCCCATGATACTGATATCAGAATTCTGGCCTCCAGAACTGTAAGAGAATAAACATGTATTGTCTTAGGCCACCAAATTTGGGCTAATTTGTTACAGCAGCCACAGGAAACTAATACAATGACCTGAACAGATACTTCATAAAGGAAGATAATAAGAATGGCCAATAAACAAAGAAAAAGTTGCTCCACATCAGTACTCATCAGAGAAAGACAGATTAAAACCACAATAGGATACCATCATGCACCTACCAGAATGGTTAAAATTTAAAAGAAAAAATAAAAAAAGAAAGAGAAAAAAGAATGTCCATATGGAGCATTAGCAGGGACGTGGAGCTGTTGCACTTCCATACATGGGGGAGGGGAGTGAAGGAGGGGACAGAGCAGAATGTTACAGTCACTTGAAATGAACTGGCAGTTTCTCCTACGAGTAAACATATACGTGTCCTGTGATCCAGCAATCCCACTCCTAAATATTCCCAAGGGAAATGAGTGCTACATCCCAAACCATTGTACCAGGGTGGTTCTAGCAGCATTGCTCACAATAGCCAAAGCCTGGACACGACCTGCATGCAGATCATGGGTGAATAGGCAAACAAAGCATGTTATGGTTGACAATGGAATACTACACAGCAACAAAAAAGAACAAATGACTGCGGCACATAACCCAGATGCATCTCACAGATATTATGTTTCGCAAAAGAAGCCAGATCCCAAAGAGAACGTTTCCTACCATTGGGAAAACAGAATAGTTTTGTCAGGGCCCTCACCTCGGGTCCAGTTGGGTTGCTTCAGCATTCTTTGTAAGCAAATCTTGTGTGTGTGTGTGTGTGTGTGTGTGTGGACTTAGTGCGCACGTGCGTCAATGTATCTTTTTAGTTTTGTTGTTATTCGTGTGTT
The DNA here is from genome assembly GCF_000696425.1 of Galeopterus variegatus. NCBI lineage: Eukaryota > Metazoa > Chordata > Mammalia > Dermoptera > Cynocephalidae > Galeopterus > Galeopterus variegatus. The sequence continues at coordinate 154,614 of NW_007727684.1, forward strand.
CTTCTGTTGAGAGGTTGATGAGGGAGAGAGGGAGAGAAGGAGAGAGAGAGAGTTTTAGTGAAGCAGGCGGGCAGGCATCAGCCTCGGGCGTCCGCCCTGCGCAGTCATGCTTTTCCAAACCTACGGCTTCCAAGGACCTTTTGGCTGGTTGCCTAGCTCATAGACTTGCATGAAGGGGTCTGGTGACCCAGCCTGGCATGTGAGGGGTCTGGGGACCCAGCCTGGCGTGTGAAGGGTTTGTGACCCAGTCTGTGAATGGGCTTGAGGGGTCTGGGAGCTCTAGACCCAGCCTTAGCTCGACAGTCGGCCCAGTCGGTGCAGGATTACCAGCAGGTAAAAGAGCACAGCTGGCGTAGTCGTGGTCGCCTCGCTAGACAGCTGGCGCTGTGAGGATTCCAGGCCTTAGCCTAGCCAGACACCTACCAATCCATTGGTACAAACAAACAGGCAAATCTTATCTAGGGTGATAGATTTCAGAATAGTGGTTACAGCTGAGGAGGATGTGCTGCCTGGGAAGAGGCAGGAGGGAGCCTTAGAAATGTCCTCTGTGTTGGGCCTGCCCCATGGCTCACTCGGGAGAGTGTGGCGCTGGTAGCGCCGAGGCCGCGGGTTTGGATCCTACATAGAGATAGCCGGTGCGCTCACTGGCTGAGCGTGGTGCGGACCACACTGTGCCCAGGGTTGCGATCCCCTTACTGGTCAAAAAAAAAAAGAAAGAAATGTCCTCTGTGTTGATCTGGGTTCCACTACACGGGCACACCTATTTGTTTTTTGTTTTGTTTTGTTTTGTTTTTGTCCTCTTTTTTTTTTTTTTTTGAGACCGGCCACACCGCGCTCAGCCAGTGAGCTCTGTGAGCGCACCGGTCACCCCTATATAGGATCCAAACTGCAGTGGGAGCGCTGCTGCGCTCCCAGCGCCGCACTCTCCTGAGTGCGCCACGGGCTCGGCCCTGGCACACCTATTTGTAAGAATTCACTGAGCTACATACTAGTGCTGTTTATTATCTTCCAAGTAAAAAAAATAGAAGAAATACCTCCAATAAGAAAAAGAAAAACCCAATTAGAAGGAAAAAAGGGAAATATCCAATAAGAAAAATTCTACAGAATAGAAACAGCTCTGACGATCTGGAAAAAATACACTGCTCAATCAAACATGAGCTCGTAGACTCAGAAGTGCACTCAGCCCTTGCTCTGCCCTCCCCAACTTCTCCCACCCTTTAAAAACAAAAACAAAGGGCCGGCCTGTGGTTCACTCGGGAGAGTGCGGTGCTGATAACACCAAGGCCACGGGTTCAGATCCCATATAGGGATGGCCGGTTCGCTCACTGGCTGAGCGTGGTGCTGACAACACCAAGCCAAGAGTTGAGATCCCCTTACCAGTCATCTTTAAAAAAAAAAAATGAGCTCATAAAGGTCTGATTACTATTATGACATATACTATTTAAATGTGCCACCCATGCCCAGAGTTGAAATACTTTTTCTCCCAGACAGTATGGCAGAAAGCCATGACAGGCCTGGAAAAGTCAGGCCCTCTACATCTCCAGCAATGTGGAGTAGGCTTACTCCTTTAATTGAGGGTCAGAGTTACTCAGCATGAACTTCATAAAGAGAATGTGTGAGTGTATTAATTTCCTGTGGCTGCTGTAACATACTACCATAAACTTGAAGGCTTAAAACAATAGAAAAGTTATTGTCACAGTTCTGGAAGGCAGAAGTCCAAAATCAGTACCAGTAGACTGAAATCAAGGTGTCAGCAGGGCCACTCTCTCTCCAAAGACTCAAGAATCCCCTTCCTTGCTTCTCCACCTTCTGGCGGTTGTTGGCATTCCTTGGCTTGTGGCTGCATAACTCCAATCTCTGCCTCTGTCTTCACATGGCCTTCTCCTTTGTGTCTTCTCCTTCCGATTGTCCCTTATGAGCACATTACGATGGCATTTAGGACCCAGCTGGGTAATCCACAACAATCTCTTCATTTCAAGATCTTTAACTTAATTACACCCGCAAAATTATACCACATAAGGTTCCAGGGATTAGGACCTGATCTCTTTTGGGGCCACAATTCATCCCAATACAGGGCAGAAGGACTTGCTGGGTTGGATTTGGCCAGGTGTCTCGTGACTCTCAGGAATTCAGTGACTCAGCAAGGCAGGAGGGATGAATACGGCACAAGAGGGATTTTTAGGGCAGTGAAACTACTATGAATGATTGTGTAATGGTGGGTACCTGTTATTATATATTTGTCAAAACCCGCTTGTCAGGTTAGGCCATAGCTACGCTAAATGTCTGGTTGGGTACGTCGAATGCTCGGCAAGATTCTGAACATCTGAGGGGCCCTGACAATTTTTCTGTATTTTCCCTACACAACTGAATGTACAATACAAAGAGTGAACCTTCCTGTAAACTGTGGACTTTAAGTTAATAATGTATAGATATTGACTCATCAATTGTAATAGATAGACCACACTAATGCAAAATGTTAACAATAGAGGAAACTATGTGGGGGGGAGCATGTGAGAACTCTGTACTTCCTGCTCAATTTTTCTGTAAACCTAAAACTGCTCACACACACACAAACAATCTATTAAAATTTTTTAAAGTGCATATCAAGGAGAAAAGGCATAAGAATAACTTAGATTAGTTTGAAAATAAGAAAAAAGACTACTGGATTGCTTAGAAAAGAGCAGAACATACTTTCAAGTTCTTGTCATTCAAAACGTGATAGACAAACAGATGGCAGCACAGGATTGAGAAAGGTGCCTGTGTCCAGGGAAGTCAGAGGCGGCCGCCATCTAGTCTCAGACAAGGAGGGACAGGAGGGAGCGTTCCACACACTGAGAGACATCGGCCAAACGAAGAACGCAGATCCCAGCCTTACACTCTTTTTTTTTTTTTTTTTTTTTTTTTTTTCCGTGTCCGGCAACGGGATCGCAACCCTCAGTTGCCGCCCCCATACCGGACCCAGCCTTACACTCTTTTTTTTTTTTTTTTTTTTTTTTGTCTTTTTCCGTGTCCGGCAACGGGATCGCAACCCTCAGTTGCCGCCCCCGTACCGGACCCAGCCCTGCACCCCTTTTTTTTTTTTTTTTTTTTGTCTTTTTCCGTGTCCGGCAACGGGATCGCAACCCTCAGTTGCCGCCCCCGTACCGGACCGGGACCGGCAACGGGATCGCAACCCTCCGTGTTGCACCCGCACCTCGCTCAGCCAGTGAGCGGGAACCGGTCTGTATGTGGGATCCAAACCCTCGACGGGAGCGCCACCGCACTTCCCAAGCGGCACACTAGCGCAGTGCACCACTGGGCCGGCCCAGCCTTACACTCTTAAAAAACAAACAAAAAATGGTCTCAGTGAATGACTTAAACACAAAACTTGAATAAAAATATTAGAAGGTAGAGTTGAAGATATAAATCCTTGAGGTAGAAGAGCCCTTCTCAAGTGAAGACAGAAAAATCAAATGCCTGAAAGGAAAAAACTAATAGATTGTTATTTTAAAATGAAAAACACCAGAAACAAATATTAAGGGGACAGATGGTGAAACCAGGCTTTTTTCAAAAGCAAGACAAATATCCAATAAAAGGCTGAAAAGATGCTCAGCTTACAGGTTAAGCAGGAAAATGCAAATGAAAACAACGAAGGTCTACCAGGTACTTGTCAAGTTTAAAAATTTTTTAAGTTTGATAATTCAAGTATTGACAATTCTGTTACTTGGAAGAGCTTTTAGTTGGGTTTTTAATTTTGTTTTGTTTCAATATTAACTAGAGATGTTTTAACTTAATTTTATTTTTTTGCTGTTGGCTTCCAAATCTTTTTAAAAAATTATATATATTTGAGATGCATAACATGATGTTTTGATATACATATACATAGTGAAATGATTACTACGGTCAAGCAAATGAACATATCCAGCTCCTCACATATTACCTTTTGTGTGTGTGTGGTAAAAGTGCCTGTTGGGAAAATATAATAATTTAACCAGGCCCCCTCACCATAGGTCTGGTTGGGGGTGGTGCAGCATATTCTTTGTAAGCAAATTGCATGTGCGCATGGGTAGAGTTAGTGCACATGTGTAGCCCCGCGACTTGGCTGGCGTTAACTGCCTCAGGCGTCCACCTGCGCGGCCATGTTCTCCAACCTATGGCTCCCGAGGACCTGTTTGCCGGTTACCTAGCTCATAGACCTGTGTGTGAGGGGTCTGGGACCCAGCCTGGTGTGTGAAGGGTTTGTGACCCAGTCTGTGAATGGGCTTGAGGGGTCTGAGAGCTCCAGACCCAACCCTAGCACGACAATTGGCCCAGTTGGTGCAGGATTATGGGCAGGTGAAAGAGCTCAACAGTGCCTGACATCTACTCTCTTGGCAAATTTCTAGTATACAATAAAATATTGCTAACTAGAGTTCAGAGCCCAGTATAGACGAGCAGCAAAAAAAAAATTTTTTACTAGAGTCCTCACACTGTACATTAGAAATCTCGACTTACTCATCCTCCATAAGTGCGATTTTGTACCCTTTGACCAATATCATGAATGTTTCCAAAGTATTCAGTTCTTTCAGCTCTTAGTATCTCCCTGAGTCAATGCTCATGCTGCCTCAGAGAGGCACATGCAAACTGCTGACTACTGCAAGAGGAAAGAAGAGGACAGTGGTCATGCCCACATAATAGGGATGCTTAAGTAAACTTTGCACGGCCAGACCACTTCTGAACAGGGTCTGCAAAAATCCTCCAAACTGATGTGCTGCCATTGTGAAAAATAAAGAAGTTAATTAAAAAATTAAATTAAAAAATCCCCCAAACTGGAGACAGGATTCTTCCAGAGACTTTGGCTTCTCTGAAATGGCTGAACTAACTTATGAAGAGACTGTGCAATTTAGAAAAAATAAATATATATAATAAAAAAA
>NW_007727684.1:159970-167940 GCF_000696425.1 Galeopterus variegatus
ATTTATTTATTTATTTATTTATTTTTGGTCTTTTTTTTCCGTGTCCGGCAACGGATCGCAACCCTCAGTGTCGCGCTCGTACCGGACCGGGACCGGCAACGGGATCACAGCCCTCGGCGTTGCCCCCGCACCTCGCTCAGCCAGTGAGCGGCCGGTCTGTATGTGGGATCCGAACCCTCAGCGGGAGCGCCGCCGCACTTCCCAAGCGGCGCACTATAGCAGTGCGCCACCGGGCCGGCCCCTATGCTTTTCTTTTTGAAATAAAAGAATAGAAAGTAACAGTTCATTGCACACAGTAAGGCCAATTATTATTTAGTGAAACTTTTGTTCTAATAAGACATAATATATAATGCATGATATTAACATATAATCCATGTGCTATATATCTCATACAGTGGTTTTTATATGTTTAATAATACATACTAGGTATATAGAATACATATATATCTATATATACATGTAGTTTTTCTTCATGAAATGGAATACAATAAAATAGCAGATTGCACTGCACATATTAAGGGTAATTAGTAAAACTTTCATTACAATGATATACAGTATATATATATATATATACACACACACACACACACAACATATAATAATGTTACATATTACATAAAAAATATATTTTATATCCTATATGTACTATGTCACATAATGCATAAACTATACAGTTTTATAATACATATATGGAATTTTGAATTATTGTATAAATGTACATGGTGGATTATATAAACTCAATTCTTTCTTTTAAAAGATGACCAGTAAGGGGATCTTAACCCTTGACTTGGTGTTGTCAGCACCACGCTCTCCCAAGTGAGCTAACCGGTCATCCCTATATAGGGATCTGAACCCGTGGCCTTGGTGTTATCAGCACTACACTCGCCCAAGTGAGCCACGGGTCGGCCCCTAAATTTCTTATTGTGGCTCTTTGTCATAGATTGAGATGGAAACTTGGATCTGCATGCAGTAGGGTGACTGCTGGGTGCTCCAGGGCAGCTCCTGTGGGGAGTCAGGGGAAGGACACAGCAGGAAGAAAAGATGAAGCAAGATCCAGCTTAGATGAAGGTCTCAGTGATCCTATGTGGGGCTCTGGAGCAGGAATGACCCTCCAGAGTTGTGCCAGTTGAGGCAAGGGGCAGACCTTTGTTTGCCTGGCCCCCTTACCCATCCCTCTCCCTTCACTCTATTGTAGGGGTAGGTAAACTTTTTGTAAAGGGCCAGATAATAACTATTTTCAGCTTTGAGAGCCCTATGATCTCTGTTGCAAATACTCAGCTCTATCACCATAGTGCAAAGTAGCCCCAGAAAATATGTAATTGGACAAGCAGGGCTGTGTTCCAGTAAATACTGTGCTCTAGCCAACTGAGCTAACCAGCTAGCCCCACTAAATCTGTATTTACAAAGACAGGCAGCAGGGCCAGCCTGATTTGGCCCAAGGGCCTTAGTCAGCTAACCCCTGCTCTATTTTGATAGCCAGAGACTCTTGCTGTTGCAGTAACAGTCCAACCCCACACCTGTCTTAGGGCTTTCACAGATACTAATGACCCTTTCTCTTTCCCTTGCAGCTGCCTTCAGGAGTCATCTCAAATGTGGCTCCTCCCTGCCCACCTGATTTAAATCACCATCCCCATTAGTCCTGACCTCTCCTGCCTTATTTCTTCTTGGCTCTCCTCACCCCCTGACACTGCAATGGCTCTTTACTCTTCACTGTCAGTCTCCTGCACTAGGATGTCAGCTCCATGAAGGCAGTGTCCTGTCACATTCCTAGCTCATTCCCAGCTACATGAATGGGGCAGGCGCGCAGTAGATGTCCATAAATGTGCCTCACAAGCAGGTGGATGATGCCCACCCTGATTCTCCTCTGGACGTGCTTTTCCTCTCCTTCTGTCCATGCCAATTCCAGCCCCAAGCCAGGCCACTCAGCATCAAAGTGACAGCCCTGTGGGCCAACGGATCAGATGGAGGCTTATGTGAAGTTCATTTTCTCCTGGGTGGCTTTCAGCCATCTTGGCCCCCTCCAGGCAAGGGCCTGCCCGACAAGGAACCAACACAGGTGACAACAAGGCCTGCCGAGAGATGGGAGAGGCAGAACCCTCAGGACACCATCTGAGGGGTTTGGGTGAGCCAGCATGAATGGTTTTCTGCTCTTTATACCCTCAGGTCTTGTCACTGAGGAGGGGAGAAGTTTGGATTAAGGCCAGCCCCTTCTTCTGAAATAGCCGCAGGTCAGGGTAACAATGGAAAAGAAATGTTTGTGCATCTGTACCCCCACTGGACTGTGAGCCCCTTGAGGGTAGGGTTGGGGCTGTGTCAGTCACTGCTATGACCCCAGCTATAGGGAAAGTGAAGCAAAATCGTCAGGGCCCCTCAGATATTCAGAATCTGGCCAAGCATTTGATGTAAATATGCATGTGCGCCCAGGTGTCCCTTGGTTATTGTCTAATGTAATTGCACATGTGCACCCAGGTGTCCTGGGTTATGGACTTAAGTATAAAGGACAAGTGTCTCTGATCCACAGAGGCCACTACTGCTGCCGGAGGCTGTTGCTGCCAGTGCCCCCGGGATGCCCCAAGGCCACCGCTACTGCTGCTGCTGCTGCTGAGGACTGAGCTCGTGTCATCTGCCAATGACTCCCAGGATCTTTCCCAATTACCTAGCGTTGACCTGTGTGTGAGGGGTCTGGTGACACAGCCAGGCATGTGAGGGGTCTGGTGACCCAGTCGGTACAATGGGTTTGAAGGTTGACCTGTGTGTGAGGGATCTGGTGACACAGCCAGGCATGTGAGGGGTCTGGTGACCCAGTCGGTACAATGGGTTTGAAGGGTCTGAGCCCTAGCTCTGACAATACAAATGATAACTTATTATAACTAAAATAATGAAACGTTTTGGCTTTAGTTATGAATTGCTTTAACAATACAGTATGGCAGGAGTCTGACAATAGCCCCACCAGACAATTAGCATAGCTATTGCTGTAACCACACACTAGCACGTCACAGAACAAGGTAGGGCACGAAGTGGGCAACTTGGTGAGTTTTTTTGAATGAAAGAATAAATGAAGGACATCTTTTTTAAAGTAAATAGGTAATTTTTAATTAGTTTTTTGGAAGCTGGCTGGGATCGAACCCTGGACCTTGGTGTTATCAGCACCACGCTCTAACCAAGTGAACTGGCCAGCCCAGGGATTTTTTTAAATATGAAAAAAGAATGCGTCAACTTAAAGACAACCAGTTTCATTTATAAATTTATTCTAACCCTTCTCCTCAAATCACAAAATATACAAAATTTTAGCTAGTAGGAAACCAGAGCAATGAACCATCATCTGGCCTCATGCATTTTGAGTTCTTTCTACTTCCACACACCCTGATCCCACCCCCCACCCCCAACCACAGTGGGTGAGGCTGATGGCTGCTGCCCACAAGGACCAGCCACTTGTAAGGACATATCAAGGCTGAGTTTGACGTGTCCAAGAAGTGAGAGCAGCGCTTCAGCAGCGTCAGGACGGCGCTGGGGTCGGGAGCTGGGGCTCTGGCCTGTCTTCACATCCTACCTTTTTTTCCCCCATCTGTGTGATCTTGAGCAGGTAACTTTCCCTCTCTATCCCTCAGTTTCCTCATCAACAAAATGGAGAAAATAATGTGGGGATTATACAAAGCACTTGAACTGTGCCTCACGCCTAACCAGTTTAATAAACTTGATGTGTTATGATAATGACTACTATTCATTGACATGATGGGGGTGCAGTCACAGCCCCTGGCCTCCAAAGAGATGTCAGTGCCAGAGTGGACCTCCTGAGTGGTAAGCACAGAAACCATGTACTACCCTGGCTCCATCACCCCTTCATGCAGTGGTATCTGTCCCTTGCCTTCTTTCCCTAATCATTTAACCCATTAGGTCACTCCCAGTTTTAAAGACACTCCCACCCAAGACTCATCTCCCCAGTTCCCTCTACACTAGCTCTTCCCCTTCTTCTAGAAGGAATTAAGATGCTGTTTCAGAACCCATTTCTTGGTTTCCTATTTGGGTAGGTCTTGTGTCCAGGTCATTTTTATCCCTCTGGGGAGGTGAGGGGAGAAATGAAGGAAAGCCCCACCCCTCCCAACTTCATCTACAGCTTCATGGAAGTGGGCTCCAGTGCAATGAATCTGCCCTGTTTACTAAATGCTAAGATCTCGGGTGTGATCTGAGTTTGTCCTGATAGGGGATGGAGGGTCCCTACTCTCAATGCTGCCTCCAGGATGCCTTGGGCCTCCTGTAGAGCTCCCTTCCCCGCCCGCCCGCCCCCCAAGTCATCCCCTTCCCTCATCTTCCTCCTCACCCTGCATCAGTGCCCTCAGACATCCTGCAGCTAGGGTAACCTGGGCTCCCTCTCTGTCTCCCTCCCTGGACCCCTCACTCTACCCCTACTACTACTTTACCACCCTGAGCAGCCAGTCCCTCACTGGCTGTGGCACCTTGAGCAAGACCCTTTGCATCCCCTGAGCCTCAGTTTCTCCATCCAGGAAAGAACTCTTGGCCTCCTCCCCACCAGAACCCTCCCAGATTCTCTAATTTTAATGAGCTTTGTACCCATTTTGGAGATCCATATTATGGTTCTCAAATACATCCTTAAACTGCCTTCCTCACCCCTTTAATTAGGAAACAGCTACAGCTGAAAACACAGAATGTAGACTGGTGGGGCCCACAGCCCTCCCCGCTTCATTGGTGAATCCTGGAAGAGAAACCAAGTAGTGATGGTTCCTGGACTTTTCCTCTCACTCAGGTAGGGAAGGGCAAATGGCCCACGGGGTTGGCAGGAATCCCAGCATACTCTTGAGGTGGGATGGTGTAGTGGGTTGAGTGGCGGACCCAAAAAGACGTTCACGTCTTAATCCCCAGAGTCTGAATGTGAGCTTGTTTGGGAAAAGGGAAAAGATGTAAGGGTCTTAAGGTGAGATCATGCTAAATTTAGGGTGGGCCTAAAAACAAGTGTTCTCATAAGACAGAGAAGAGAAGGATGAGGCTACCATGTGAAGATGGAGGCAGAGCCTTGGCTGGAATCACCAGAAGCTGGAAGAGGGAGCATGTCCCTGCCAACACCTTGATTTCAGATTTCTGGCCTCCAGAACTGTGAGAGAATATATTCCTGTTGTTTTAAGCTATCAAGTCTGTGGTGATTTGTTATGGAGATCCCAGGAAATTAATAAAGGAGGTAAGACCAACTGATGGCCTAGTCCAATGGGAAGGAGGTGGCACTTGTGGCTATGGAGGCAGAGGGTAGTGCTACATGAAGGGGGGACTAGTGAGGGGAAGAGGGCAAGAGCACACAGATCAATAGATTTGGATGGAAGATGGGGGATATGACAATCTAATCCATGGGCCAGCAGGCCCCCCAGAAATGCCACTAAAAGGATGATGGGGAAGGTAGGAAAGGACACACCACATAGTACAAGGTCCAGGGACTTTGAGGACAGGTAAATAGCTGGTTGAAGCTGAAAGACATGTTGGATTGGCCCTAATTAGGATCAAATTTAACACTACAGAAGGGGAGTCTGGGGCACACTGCCAGATAAGACCCTGCACAGCCATTCCGGTGGGCTGTGCCACAGACTAAAAGAGGAAGGGAGTGCTGTCAGAATATTATACTTGGGGTCTCAGGGGAAGGTACCTCAGATCAGGTTAAGGGAGAAGATATAAGGATTTGGTAGATCACTTGCAGCCCATGATCCTTTTCCCCGCCTCAGATAAAGCAGTGATGCTCAGCTAAAGCTGACCTTAGAAGGTGAGGGGAGAAGAAGCCATTGAAAGAAACTGCATTCCCTTACAATGGTCCAGGTAAATGGGGGATGGGGTAACATAATGACAAATTGATTCAGCTCAGGCCCAGGTTCCATTTTGTCTTTTGCCAGAAGAGTACACATGATGTCCTGCTGGCCAGGACCTTGTAGGTCGGCGTGGTTTGCAGGAGGAGAGGGGTGGGGTGAGGGATGATGGAGAGGGCTGTATTGGAACATTTCACCTGCTGGGGGGTGGTCCGAGAGGTGGTTACCATTGGTCTTTCAGTAGGGGGTAACCAAATGCCAAGTTGCATCAGCATCCCGGTGGTTTCCGCTGGGCCAGCACTGGCAGAGGTTAGGTGGGGAGAAGCCCACATCAGGGCACACATATGACCACGTCCAAGTTCAGGCTTCGGCAGCCTCCTATTTCTCGAACGCAGCCACTGCCTGGGACGCGGACGCTGTCTGGGACGTGGACACTGCCTGGGGTTCCGGCTGCTGGTTCTGAGCGCAGAGCTGGACGCGCATCTCTTGCAGCTGCGCCCGCAGCTCCTCCAGGGCGCCCTGTGGTGGCGCGGTCTGCACCTGCGCCTGCAGCGCCTCCAGTGCCAGCGCCAGGTGGCCCACTTCGTCCTGCAGAGCGTTCCAAGCGGCGCGCTGCTCCTCCTCCTTGTGGCGCTGCTGCACCTGGTGGCGCCAGTACTCCAGCACCAGGCAGCCGCCGCCCACGATGAAGATGGTGGCTTCGCCCAGCAGCTCCGCGCCCAGCTCAGCAGCCGCCTCCTCGTTCAGCGGCTTTATGACTGTGCCCCGGAAGCCCATGATGCGCATCTTGGTCCGCATCTCCACCCAGTGGTACACTGTAGGGGAAGAGAGGGGTCAGGCCGCGCTCTGGGAGCCCCCGGCAAACCCCACCCCTTCGCGCTTCGGCGTCTCCGTCGGAGCAACGCGGACGAAGCAGCCAGAGTAGCTGCGGGGTTTGCGGGAGAGCTTTAAACAAGACCTGCGCCTGGCCTCACCCAAGGTAATGCAGTCACCTGGCCTGGGGTGACCGAGGGTATCTCTTAAAAGCGGCAGATTCTGGCGGGCAGCTGGCGATGAGAAACACTGCCTCGGAGAGGCGGTCCTTAGACTGGGAGTTCAGCCTCTAGAGGGTCACCAGAAGCTTCCAGAGCTCAACCTTCTCCGAAGGTGTAAAGGTTCAATTGCCAGATGCTTAGCTACCTCTGCTCTCCCTAAATCGCGGTGCTGCGGTCCTCTACCCTGGCACTGTCACCACCACCACCACCCCCTTCCCAGAAGAAATACCAACTCCCTTTCTTTCCTTATCTTCCCAAAATGCAGAGGTAGGGCTGCGGTGGAGGGCGACCTCCTAGCTCCAAATACAGGACAGGTGAAATGTGGAAGTCCATGCTAAGTGCCTCTAAGCACAGGGTAACCGATCCTTTCTGCAAGTATGGTGGCTCCAATACTCGATTTTCACCAACCACTGCGGTGGAGGGCGACCTCCTAGCTCCAAATACAGGACAGGTGAAATGTGGAAGTCCATGCTAAGTGCCTCTGAGCACAGGGTAACCGATCCTTTCTGCAAGTATGGTGGCTCCAATACTCGATTTTCACCAACCCTGAAGGTGGAGCTAGGAGTTGTGAGCTCCTCACGGTGAGGTTTTGGGCACATACGTTGGGAGCAGCTCAAGAGTTGAGTGGTGCTACTGAACAAAAACTTGCTTGCCTAGCTGCTTCTTTACTAAGGAAGGTTCTCAGCCCTTCAGCCTTTAAAACCAACCTAAAACCCATGCTAAACCCTAACTCACTACTGAAATAATTAATATTAATCTAAGGGTACAGGCAATTATAGGGGGGAAACCCTGTCTAGCTCCTTTGGAAATTCATTTCCAATATATCATTTTACTTTTTTTTTTTTTTCCTTTTTTGTCTTTTTTCGTGTCCGGCAATGGATCGCAACCCTCAGTGTTGTGCCCGTACCGGACCGGGACCAGCAACGGGATCGCAACCCTCGGTGTTGCGCCCACACCTTGCTCAGCCAGTGAGCGGGAACCGGTCTGTATGTGGGATCCGAACCCTCGGCGGGAGCGCCGCTGCACTCCCAAGCGGCGCACTGTATCAGTGCGCCACCGGGCCGGCCCAGCACTGTGTTTCTTGTATGTGCCATCTCTCCAAGGCTAAACCCACACGGCTCTCCAAGGTCATGAG